>NW_017309242.1:21085-32266 GCF_000935625.1 Nanorana parkeri | reverse complement strand
TTTCCCCCCCCCCCCCCGTTTCTCCTGTTTACACAATTATAAATAAGTTCCTCACACTCCCATATAACCCCTTTTCTTGCTCCTTTTGCCCCTCAGAATCACCCATGCACCCCTCTTCTTTCTTCTTTCCTCACTAAGCACACCCCCTCCTCTCTCATTTGACTCCCATCACTCTGATCTTACCTGGCCGTGGAGGTGCAGGGTGCAGCAAGAAGGCAGGACGGTCCCCCCAGGTGCAGCAGAAGCAGGCAGGTAGATGTGTGCCGGTAGACGGGTGCAGGAGAAGTAGGCAGGTAGTTGTAGGCAGGCAGCTGCAGGGAGGCAATTCTGCAGGCAGCAGAAACTTGTGATCCAGATGAAGATAAGAAGAGGACAGACAGGTACTGAGATCCACTCTCTCCTCCTCACTTATATATTAGAATTCTCCCAGACTGACGTCACAGCTCAGAGCATCATCCTTCATCACCTCCCCGACTGACTGCACACCGGGGAGTCACTGCATCATACCCCCCCTACACCTAATCAGAGTCATCTCTACAGATCTGATCACAGAGTCTGCCAAGGGCTCCAATATCATCAGGGACAGAGGTCACAGGGGCCCCGGACACTGAGAGCCCCCCAGAGGAGAGGACACAAGGGTCCCAGAGACTAAGATCCCTGCAGAGGAGAGGACACAGGGGTCCCAGAGACTAAGATCCCCGCAGAGGAGAGGACACAGGGCCCCCCGGAGACTAAGATCCCCGCAGAGGAGAGGACACAGGGCCCCCCGGAGACTAAGATCCCCGCAGAGGAGAGGACACAGGGCCCCCCGGAGACTAAGATCCCCGCAGAGGAGAGGACACAGGGCCCCCCGGAGACTAAGATCCCCGCAGAGGAGAGGACACAGGGCCCCCCGGAGACTAAGATCCCCGCAGAGGAGAGGACACAGGGCCCCCCGGAGACTAAGATCCCCGCAGAGGAGAGGACACAGGGCCCCCCGGAGACTAAGATCCCCGCAGAGGAGAGGACACAGGGCCCCCCGGAGACTAAGATCCCCGCAGAGGAGAGGACACAGGGCCCCCCGGAGACTAAGATCCCCGCAGAGGAGAGGACACAGGGCCCCCCGGAGACTAAGATCCCCGCAGAGGAGAGGACACAGGGCCCCCCGGAGACTAAGATCCCCGCAGAGGAGAGGACACAGGGCCCCCCGGAGACTAAGATCCCCGCAGAGGAGAGGACACAGGGCCCCCCGGAGACTAAGATCCCCGCAGAGGAGAGGACACAGGGCCCCCCGGAGACTAAGATCCCCGCAGAGGAGAGGACACAGGGCCCCCCGGAGACTAAGATCCCCGCAGAGGAGAGGACACAGGGCCCCCCGGAGACTAAGATCCCCGCAGAGGAGAGGACACAGGGCCCCCCGGAGACTAAGATCCCCGCAGAGGAGAGGACACAGGGCCCCCCGGAGACTAAGATCCCCGCAGAGGAGAGGACACAGGGCCCCCCGGAGACTAAGATCCCCGCAGAGGAGAGGACACAGGGCCCCCCGGAGACTAAGATCCCCGCAGAGGAGAGGACACAGGGCCCCCCGGAGACTAAGATCCCCGCAGAGGAGAGGACACAGGGCCCCCCGGAGACTAAGATCCCCGCAGAGGAGAGGACACAGGGCCCCCCGGAGACTAAGATCCCCGCAGAGGAGAGGACACAGGGCCCCCCGGAGACTAAGATCCCCGCAGAGGAGAGGACACAGGGCCCCCCGGAGACTAAGATCCCCGCAGAGGAGAGGACACAGGGCCCCCCGGAGACTAAGATCCCCGCAGAGGAGAGGACACAGGGCCCCCCGGAGACTAAGATCCCCGCAGAGGAGAGGACACAGGGCCCCCCGGAGACTAAGATCCCCGCAGAGGAGAGGACACAGGGGTCCCAGAGACTAAGATCCCCGCAGAGGAGAGGACACAGGGATGCCAGAGACTAAGATCCCCGCAGAGGAGAGGACACAGGGATGCCAGAGACTAAGATCCCCGCAGAGGAGAGGACACAGGGATGCCAGAGACTAAGATCCCCGCAGAGGAGAGGACACAGGGGCCCCCCAGAGACTAAGATCCCCGCAGAGGAGAGGACACAGGGGCCCCCCGGAGACTAAGATCCCCCCAGAGGAGAGGACACAGGGATGCCAGAGACTAAGATCCCCGCAGAGGAGAGGACACAGGGGCCCCCCGGAGACTAAGATCCCCCCAGAGGAGAGGACACAGGGGTCCCAGAGACTAAGATCCCCCCCAGAGGAGAGGACACAGGGGCCCCAGAGACTAAGATCCCCCCAGAGGAGAGGACACAGGGGTCCCAGAGACTAAGATCCCCCCAGAGGAGAGGACACAGGGGTCCCAGAGACTAAGATCCCCCCAAAGGAGAGGACACATGGGCCCCAGAGACTAAGATCCCCCCAGAGGAGAGGACACAGGGGTCCCAGAGACTAAGATCCCCCCAGAGGAGAGGACACAGGGGTCCCAGAGACTAAGATCCCCCCAGAGGAGAGGACACAGGGGTCCCAGAGACTAAGATCCCCCCAGAGGAGAGGACACAGGGGTCCCAGAGACTAAGATCCCCCCAGATGAGAGGACACAGGGGCCCCAAACACTATGATCCCCCCAGAGGAGAGAACACAGGGGTCCCAGAGACTAAGATCCCCAGAGGAGAGGACACAGGGGTCCCAGACACTATGATCCTCCCAGAGGAGAGGACACAGGGGTCCCAGAGACTAAAACCCCCCAGAGGAGAGGACACAGGGATGCCAGAGAATAAGATCCCCCCAGAGGAGAGGACACAGGGGTCCCAGAGACTAATTTCCCCCCAGAGGAGAGGACACAGGGGTCCCAGAGACTAATATCCCCCAGAAGAGAGGACACAGGGGCCCCAGAGACTAAGATCCCCCCAGAGGAGAGAACACAGGGGTCCCAGAGACTAAGATCACCAGAGGAGAGGACACAGGGGTCCCAGAGACTAAGATCCCCAAAGAGGAGAGAACACAGGGGTCCCAGAGACTAAAACCCCCCAGAGGAGAGGACACAGGGGTCCCAGAGACTAAGATCCCCCCAGAGGAGAGGACACAGGGGCCCCAGAGACTAAGATCCCCCCAGAGGAGAGGACACAGGGGTCCCAGAGACTAAGATCCCCCCAGAGGAGAGGACACAGGGGTCCCAGAGAATAAGACCCCCCCAGAGGAGAGGACACAGGGGTCCCAGAGACTAAGATCCCCCCAGATGAGAGGACACAGGGGCCCCAAACACTATGATCCCCCCAGAGGAGAGGACACAGGGGTCCCAGAGACTAAGATCCCCAAAGAGGAGAGAACACAGGGGTCCCAGAGACTAAAACCCCCCAGAGGAGAGGACACAGGGGCCCCAGAGACTAAGATCCCCCCAGAGGAGAGGACACAGGGGCCCCAGAGACTAAGATCCCCCCAGAGGAGAGGACACAGGGGCCCCAGAGACTAAGATCCCCCCAGAGGAGAGGACACAGGGGCCCCAGAGACTAAGATCCCCCCAGAGGAGAGGACACAGGGGTCCCAGAGACTAAGATCCCCCCAGAGGAGAGGACACAGGGGCCCCAGAGACTAAGATCCCCCCAGAGGAGAGGACACAGGGGCCCCAGAGACTAAGATCCCCCCAGAGGAGAGGACACAGGGGTCCCAGAGACTAAGATCCCCCCAGAGGAGAGGACACAGGGGCCCCAGAGACTAAGATCCCCCCAGAGGAGAGGACACAGGGGTCCCAGAGACTAAGATCTCACCAGAGGAGAGGACACAGGGGTCCCAGAGACTAAGATCCCCAAAGAGGAGAGAACACAGGGGTCCCAGAGACTAAAACCCCCCAGAGGAGAGGACACAGGGGCCCCAGAGACTAAGATCCCCCCAGAGGAGAGGACACAGGGGCCCCAGAGACTAAGATCCCCCCAGAGGAGAGGACACAGGGGCCCCAGAGACTAAGATCCCCCCAGAGGAGAGGACACAGGGGCCCCAGAGACTAAGATCCCCCCAGAGGAGAGGACACAGGGGTCCCAGAGACTAAGATCCCCCCAGAGGAGAGGACACAGGGGCCCCAGAGACTAAGATCCCCCCAGAGGAGAGGACACAGGGGCCCCAGAGACTAAGATCCCCCCAGAGGAGAGGACACAGGGGTCCCAGAGACTAAGATCCCCAAAGAGGAGAGAACACAGGGGTCCCAGAGACTAAAACCCCCCAGAGGAGAGGACACAGGGGCCCCAGAGACTAAGATCCCCCCAGAGGAGAGGACACAGGGGCCCCAGAGACTAAGATCCCCCCAGAGGAGAGGACACAGGGGCCCCAGAGACTAAGATCCCCCCAGAGGAGAGGACACAGGGGCCCCAGAGACTAAGATCCCCCCAGAGGAGAGGACACAGGGGTCCCAGAGACTAAGATCCCCCCAGAGGAGAGGACACAGGGGCCCCAGAGACTAAGATCCCCCCAGAGGAGAGGACACAGGGGTCCCAGAGACTAAGATCCCCAAAGAGGAGAGAACACAGGGGTCCCAGAGACTAAAACCCCCCAGAGGAGAGGACACAGGGGCCCCAGAGACTAAGATCCCCCCAGAGGAGAGGACACAGGGGCCCCAGAGACTAAGATCCCCCCAGAGGAGAGGACACAGGGGCCCCAGAGACTAAGATCCCCCCAGAGGAGAGGACACAGGGGTCCCAGAGACTAAGATCCCCAAAGAGGAGAGAACACAGGGGTCCCAGAGACTAAAACCCCCCAGAGGAGAGGACACAGGGGCCCCAGAGACTAAGATCCCCCCAGAGGAGAGGACACAGGGGCCCCAGAGACTAAGATCCCCCCAGAGGAGAGGACACAGGGGCCCCAGAGACTAAGATCCCCCCAGAGGAGAGGACACAGGGGTCCCAGAGACTAAGATCCCCCCAGAGGAGAGGACACAGGGGCCCCAGAGACTAAGATCCCCCCAGAGGAGAGGACACAGGGGTCCCAGAGACTAAGATCCCCAAAGAGGAGAGAACACAGGGGTCCCAGAGACTAAAACCCCCCAGAGGAGAGGACACAGGGGCCCCAGAGACTAAGATCCCCCCAGAGGAGAGGACACAGGGGCCCCAGAGACTAAGATCCCCCCAGAGGAGAGGACACAGGGGCCCCAGAGACTAAGATCCCCCCAGAGGAGAGGACACAGGGGTCCCAGAGACTAAGATCCCTCCCAGAGGAGAGGACACAGGGGCCCCAGAGACTAAAACCCCCCAGAGGAGAGGACACAGGGGCCCCAGAGACTAAGATCCCCCCAGAGGAGAGGACACAGGGGCCCCAGAGACTAAGATCCCCCCAGAGGAGAGGACACAGGGGCCCCAGAGACTAAGATCCCCCCAGAGGAGAGGACACAGGGGCCCCAGAGACTAAGATCCCCCCAGAGGAGAGGACACAGGGGCCCCAGAGACTAAGATCCCCCCAGAGGAGAGGACACAGGGGCCCCAGAGACTAAGATCCCCCCAGAGGAGAGGACACAGGGGCCCCAGAGACTAAGATCCCCCCAGAGGAGAGGACACAGGGGCCCCAGAGACTAAGATCCCCCCAGAGGAGAGGACACAGGGGCCCCAGAGACTAAGATCCCCCCAGAGGAGAGGACACAGGGGCCCCAGAGACTAAGATCCCCCCAGAGGAGAGGACACAGGGGTCCCAGAGACTAAGATCCCCCCAGAGGAGAGGACACAGGGGCCCCAGAGACTAAGATCCCCCCAGAGGAGAGGACACAGGGGTCCCAGAGACTAAGATCCCCCCAGAGGAGAGGACACAGGGGTCCCAGAGACTAAGATCCCCCCCAGAGGAGAGGACACAGGGGTCCCAGAGACTAAGATCACCCCAGAGGAGAGGACACAGGGGCCCCAGAGACTAAGATCCCCCCAGAGGAGAGGACACAGGGGCCCCAGAGACTAAGATCCCCCCAGAGGAGAGGACACAGGGGCCCCAGAGACTAAGATCCCCCCAGAGGAGAGGACACAGGGGCCCCAGAGACTAAGATCCCCCCAGAGGAGAGGACACAGGGGCCCCAGAGACTAAGATCCCCCCAGAGGAGAGGACACAGGGGTCCCAGAGACTAAGATCCCCCCAGAGGAGAGGACACAGGGGCCCCAGAGACTAAGATCCCCCCAGAGGAGAGGACACAGGGGTCCCAGAGACTAAGATCCCCCCAGAGGAGAGGACACAGGGGTCCCAGAGACTAAGATCCCCCCAGAGGAGAGGACACAGGGGTCCCAGAGACTAAGATCCCCCCAGAGGAGAGGACACAGGGGTCCCAGAGACTAAGATCCCCCCAGAGGAGAGGACACAGGGGTCCCAGAGACTAAGATCCCCCCAGAGGAGAGGACACAGGGGTCCCAGAGACTAAGATCCCCCCAGAGGAGAGGACACAGGGGTCCCAGAGACTAAGATCCCCCCAGAGGAGAGGACACAGGGGTCCCAGAGACTAAGATCCCCCCAGAGGAGAGGACACAGGGGTCCCAGAGACTAAGATCCCCCCAGAGGAGAGGACACAGGGGTCCCAGAGACTAAGATCCCCCCAGAGGAGAGGACACAGGGGTCCCAGAGACTAAGACCCCCCCAGAGGAGAGGACACAGGGGTCCCAGAGACTAAGATCCCTCAGAAGAGAGGACACAGGGGTCCCAGAGACCAAGACACCCCCAGAGGAGATGACACAGGGGTCCCAGAGACTAAGACCCCCCCCAGAGGAGAGAACACAGGGGTCCCAGAGACTAAGATCCCCCCAGAGGAGAGGACACAGGGGTCCCAGAGACTAAGACCCCCCCCAGAGGAGAGAACACAGGGGTCCCAGAGACTAAGATCCCCCTCCTCCTTTATTACATGTGGCCTCCCTATAATATGTGGCCTCCCTTAGGAAGCACAGGATGTGTTTTGCATGTTTCCAACATCTTATCATTTATCGTTCGGTGAGATCCGTAAATTCGGTTTCATCTCATAATCCGGAGGAATCTCTCTGGAATTAGGGGGATCAGTGACTGGAGGATATGATGTCATCATGGAGGGAGGAGATACAGACAGAAGAAACAGTTCAAAGCCGTCACCAGCCAATGAGATTTCCTTACACTGCAGATGGGAATGCGGAAGAGCTCCTGGCTAAGTATTGGAAATGTTGTAAAGTGTCAAAATTGTGTGACCTCCACTGACCTCCATTGACCAACACTGACCACCACTGACCTCCAATGACTTTCACTGTCCACCACTGAGCTCCATTGTCCTCCATTGACTTCCACTGACCACCACTGACTTCTACTGACAGCCACTGACCTCCATTGACCACCACTGACCTCCACTGTCCTTCACTGACCTTCCCTGACCTCCACTGTCCCCTGACCTCCAAAGACCTCTACTGACCTCCAGTGTGAGATTCTAAGTTATGGATCATTTATTGATGCTTCAGATCTATTATAATCATTTGTATAAATTGTTACTGAACAGATAGATATTTATTGTTTGCTCTCATCTGTGTCCTCTAACAGTGTTCACAAATACCTCGGCCCCTTGTGTGCTCCTATGTCTCTGTGCTCCCTGCACACCCCTGTGTAACCCTGACCCTCAAGTGTCTCCAGTGCTTCATGTGTGTCCCATGACCCCAAACTACACCTGAGCACCTTGTACTACCCAGTGGTCCAGTCAGCCAGCCTTGTGCACCCTGAAACCCCAAGTTCACCCCCGAGCATCCTGTATCACCCCCCGAGCATCCTGTGTTATCCAGCGACTTCAGTCTGTCCTCAATAGTATTAGAAAAAAAAAACTATATTCTAACATTTAAACTTGCTTAAAATGACACATAAAATATGATTCTGACACAAACAATTGCAGAGTTATTTACAAATGAAATAAAGGTTTCTTTTCCAACATTCTGCATTTTGTTACATTACACTTCATGCAACATAAAACAATTTTTTTTTATATTAATGTAAACTAAAGGTTATCCAGAGGAAAGAACAAATTATGTTATATCTTATCATGGTTGTGTTAGATATGCAAACTGATACTTTGTATCTCTCTATCTCCCTCTGATCAATGTTTATAAACAATGTTACTTTGTATCTCTCTATCTCCCTCTGATCAATGTTTATAAACAATGTTACTTTGTATCTCTATCTGTATAGATAGAGGAAGATAGATATTTTTGCGCAGTCATTGCAGTTGTGCTGACACTTGGCTATGCCCTGACCGTACTCGGTGTATCCAGGTGTTCAGGTCTAACTCTGTCTCCAGAGGTTGGATTTTCCAGTCTTTGAAATGTCCATCATTTGTGTCTGCACTTTGTCATGCCACCGGTGCACTTTATCCAGTCAGGATGATGGTGTGTCTCAGGGTGATAAGGTGCAGTGAGCCGACAGAACCCCCAACTCATGTCATCTTCTGTGTCTGACCACCATTGAATGTGTGACCTCATACAGACAGCCAACACCAGATTTGTGATGGTGTGTTGCACCCCTTGGGGGCCCGGGCTCTACCCTGCATAATCCCAAATGACAGTCACTCTGTGCATAACCCCCCCTACTGCCAGCTCACCGACTGCATCCAGCCATGCGACATCACAGCTACTGTACAACTCCATCCAAAACGTATGTTCCCTGTAGAGCGGTGAAGGGTCAAACCCTCTGTCAGTGTCCCCACTGGGGAGATTCCCAGTGGGTCTCAGTGACCTCTGTACAGCACTGCGGTATATGTGAGAGCTATATACATGTATAATAATACTGTGTGACTGTGGGGGAGACATTAGAGTGTAAGCTCCTCTGTACAGAGACTGATGTGACTGTGGGGGGGGAGGGGACATTAGAATGTAAGCTCCTCTGTACAGAGACTGATGTGACTGTGGGGGGGGAGGGGACATTAGAATGTAAGCTCCTCTGTACAGAGACTGATGTGACTGTGGGGGGGGAGGGGACATTAGAATGTAAGCTCCTCTGTACAGAGACTGATGTGACTGTGGGGGGGGAGGGGACATTAGAATGTAAGCTCCTCTGTACAGAGACTGATGTGACTGTGGGGGGGGAGGGGACATTAGAATGTAAGCTCCTCTGTACAGAGACTGATGTGACTGTGGGGGGGGAGGGGACATTAGAATGTAAGCTCCTCTGTACAGAGACTGATGTGACTGTGGGGGGGGAGGGGACATTAGAATGTAAGCTCCTCTGTACAGAGACTGATGTGACTGTGGGGGGGGAGGGGACATTAGAATGTAAGCTCCTCTGTACAGAGACTGATGTGACTGTGGGGGGGGAGGGGACATTAGAATGTAAGCTCCTCTGTACAGAGACTGATGTGACTGTGGGGGGGGAGGGGACATTAGAATGTAAGCTCCTCTGTACAGAGACTGATGTGACTGTGGGGGGGGAGGGGACATTAGAATGTAAGCTCCTCTGTACAGAGACTGATGTGACTGTGGGGGGGGAGGGGACATTAGAATGTAAGCTCCTCTGTACAGAGACTGATGTGACTGTGGGGGGGGAGGGGACATTAGAATGTAAGCTCCTCTGTACAGAGACTGATGTGACTGTGGGGGGGGAGGGGACATTAGAATGTAAGCTCCTCTGTACAGAGACTGATGTGACTGTGGGGGGGGAGGGGACATTAGAATGTAAGCTCCTCTGTACAGAGACTGATGTGACTGGCTCAGTGTTCTCTGCACAACGCTATGGAATATGTCAGAGCTATGGAAATGTATAATAATAATATTCCAGCGGTGCTTCTGGTCTGCTGTCCCAGTGACATTGACAGAGCGGTGTAGCGGTCACGGTGTGGAATTGGCAGTAATTGGCATTGATAGGGCCGGTGGCGGAGCGGTGCCCGCTGTAATACGGTAATTGGTGGCGGGAGATGGATGGGCGCCTGTCTTGGGACATTAGCGCTCCGTGTGATGTGGTTGGGTCTGGCAGTTGTGGTCTTGGAGTAATGACAGTTCTCCGGAGATGGGTGGTCACATGACCCGGCACTTTCATTCATTCACCAAATTAAAGGTCGTATAGAGGTGAGTGAGGGTGCCGGTGAGTGACAGAGGGCTGGAGGGGAGCCAGGCACCTTCCTGCGACCTTAGCATGCTGATGTCACCGCCATGTATAGACGCTGGCAGACACGAGGAGCGCCCCATGACCATACAAGAATCTGCGGCGGCTCGGCGTGATGCTCTGCAAAACTTTCACTTCTCTGGGTTCACCAAGCAATAGTGGAATACCTGTGTGAGAAACCTCAGGTAGAAGCAGTTGCTGTAAGGCCACAGATCCTGAGGATGCATATCCTCAATCCCTTGCTCCGGTAACTGTGTCACTCCTTCTGCCTGATAACTGCATAGAGCTTGAGAACAAATTCTAGCCATCCACCGCATCACTATAATGATAAGCAAATGATCAGAGGGCGGTAAATATAAAGATGCAGATATGTCAAGATTGTGGAGAATCATAAAATGTGTGAATTGTAACCACCGGACTCAATACCGGTCACACATGTTACAATCTGATTGTACAATCTCCTTTCAGCTTATCACGATAGCTGTGAGTGGATTGTTCAGACAGATCCGCGCTCTTGTATGTGGTTGGTAGACATGTGCGATTCGTTTCGTTACGAATCGAAATTCGTACGAATTTTCCTGAAATTCCGAATTTCGGAGCATCCGAAATCCGAATGGCAGTTTCCAAATTATATCCGAAATACGAAATTCCGTTAACGAATTTCGGATCCGAATTTCTTTGAAACGGGAACTAGTATTACCCCTGTAAATGAGGGTGAACAACATGACAAGATTTTTTTTTAATCCGAAATACGGATCCGCTGCTGCTGAGAGTCGCATTACAATACACAGGCAGGAAATACGAAATTCCGTTACGAACATTCGTTATATTGAAGGTAAAAAGCAAAGTACATTTATATTGGAGTTGATGGTAGTTTTTTTTTTTAAGTCCGAAATACGGAATTCGTATTTCGGATAAAAAAACAACTACCACTCCAATATTAACAAAGGTATTTTGCTTTTTAACTTCATCATAACGAATGTTCGTAAAGTTACGAAAATATAACCGCCACTAACGAAAAATTCGTATTTCGTACGAATCCGAATCCGAATTGAGTTCAGTTACGAATTACGAAATACGAAATAACGGATATTCCGAAACGAAACAGAACAAATTTTTTGACGGCGCACAAGTCT
>NW_017309242.1:10838-16073 GCF_000935625.1 Nanorana parkeri | reverse complement strand
TGTAAGCTCCTCTGTACAGAGACTGATGTGACTGTGGGGGGGAGGGGACATTAGAGTGTAAGCTCCTCTGTACAGAGACTGATGTGACTGTGGGGGGGAGGGGACATTAGAGTGTAAGCTCCTCTGTACAGAGACTGATGTGACTGTGGGGGGGAGGGGACATTAGAATGTAAGCTCCTCTGTACAGAGACTGATGTGACTGGCTCAGTGTTCTCTGCACAACGCTATGGAATATGTCAGAGCTATGGAAATGTATAATAATAATATTCCAGCGGTGCTTCTGGTCTGCTGTCCCAGTGACATTGACAGAGCGGTGTAGCGGTCACGGTGTGGAATTGGCAGTAATTGGCATTGATAGGGCCGGTGGCGGAGCGGTGCCCGCTGTAATACGGTAATTGGTGGCGGGAGATGGATGGGCGCCTGTCTTGGGACATTAGCGCTCCGTGTGATGTGGTTGGGTCTGGCAGTTGTGGTCTTGGAGTAATGACAGTTCTCCGGAGATGGGTGGTCACATGACCCGGCACTTTCATTCATTCACCAAATTAAAGGTCGTATAGAGGTGAGTGAGGGTGCCGGTGAGTGACAGAGGGCTGGAGGGGAGCCAGGCACCTTCCTGCGACCTTAGCATGCTGATGTCACCGCCATGTATAGACGCTGGCAGACACGAGGAGCGCCCCATGACCATACAAGAATCTGCGGCGGCTCGGCGTGATGCTCTGCAAAACTTTCACTTCTCTGGGTTCACCAAGCAATAGTGGAATACCTGTGTGAGAAACCTCAGGTAGAAGCAGTTGCTGTAAGGCCACAGATCCTGAGGATGCATATCCTCAATCCCTTGCTCCGGTAACTGTGTCACTCCTTCTGCCTGATAACTGCATAGAGCTTGAGAACAAATTCTAGCCATCCACCGCATCACTATAATGATAAGCAAATGATCAGAGGGCGGTAAATATAAAGATGCAGATATGTCAAGATTGTGGAGAATCATAAAATGTGTGAATTGTAACCACCGGACTCAATACCGGTCACACATGTTACAATCTGATTGTACAATCTCCTTTCAGCTTATCACGATAGCTGTGAGTGGATTGTTCAGACAGATCCGCGCTCTTGTATGTGGTTGGTAGACATGTGCGATTCGTTTCGTTACGAATCGAAATTCGTACTAATTTTCCTGAAATTACGAATTTCGGAGCATCCGAAATCCGAATGGCAGTTTCCAAATTATATCCGAAATACGAAATTCCGTTAACGAATTTCGGATCCGAATTTCTTTGAAACGGGAACTAGTATTACCCCTGTAAATGAGGTTGAACAACATGACAAGATTTTTTTTTAATCCGAAATACGGATCCGCTGCTGCTGAGAGTCGCATTACAATACACAGGCAGGAAATACGAAATTCCGTTACGAACATTCGTTATATTGAAGGTAAAAAGCAAAGTACATTTATATTGGAGTTGATGGTAGTTTTTTTTTTTAAGTCCGAAATACGGAATTCGTATTTCGGATAAAAAAACAACTACCACTCCAATATTAACAAAGGTATTTTGCTTTTTAACTTCATCATAACGAATGTTCGTAAAGTTACGAAAATATAACCGCCACTAACGAAAAATTCGTATTTCGTACGAATCCGAATCCGAATTGAGTTCAGTTACGAATTACGAAATACGAAATAACGGATATTCCGAAACGAAACAGAACAAATTTTTTGACGGCGCACAAGTCTTGTGGTTGGTGAATATAACGATTGTACAGACCGGCTACATTGTGTGCGGCCGGCTCCAGGTTTGCTGTTTTGAGAGATCCATCTGACTGGAGACACGTGCACATCAAAAGGGATGCTGGGGGTTCTCTCTATCTCCCTCTGATCAATGTTTATAAACAATGTTACTTTGTATCTCTCTATCTCCCATCTGAATCTCAATCTTGTTCTTCTAAAAATGCTCTACGGCTCTCCACGGACGGCAGTAGAAAGGAAAAGTGTAACATTTGTAATCCTGATTGATTTAACTGCATTTATTAAAGATGATAACGTTTATCTGAAGCAATATATATATATTTTGATTTTGAATGGGGTGTTTGAGGGTTAATATCTCGATCTAGCTGAATTAAATTTTTGTTTTAATGTAGAAAATGTTGGTTATGTGATTAGATGAAGCTCTGAGATCCTGAGAAATGCTGAATTAAGTTTTACTTGTTTAGAAGAACATTACATCTGAATACAGCATTGTGCAGGAAACATTTATATAGGAAAACTTCCTGTGTATCATAGATAATCATGCACATAGAAAACTAACTTTGCCCTACAGCGCCATCTAGAGTTCAAACATATCAGTATATGGCTATGCTGTTGTATTTCCAACAAGAAGGACCCTTGCTCTCTATGTGGAAGCAGAAGCCTCTCTGCAGAGAGTCTGACCTCAGTCAGATCTAGAGTTCTCCTATCTGCAGAGAGCATGAGGTTTGCTGATTAGAGAACTTTAGGTCTGATCCAACAGGGGGCATCTTGGACCTCGGCAGAGAGACCACTGCTTCCACACAGGGAGTAGTCTTCTTTCTCTGCATCATGCTGGCAGGGATCAGGCTTCTCTCCTCAGGATGTGGCTGTAGGACATTTATTTGATGCACGTGGAATGTATTTGGCTGACCGGAAGCCGAGTCGGGCTTTAAGGTATGTTGCACATCATGGAAATCATTCTCGGAATCCTCCTCATTCCTGATCCACCAGAAGTTATTTTCTGCGGCAAGGATAATAAAGCCTCTGAAGTGCCAAGAGAGAGACACGGGGCATCCTAATAAAGGACGGCGAGCGGGTTACGCGGTTGTTGTTTGTTACCCTTCCACACGCGCTACTCGCACAGAACATGTGATGATACTTCCAAGCGCTCGTCTCCAGTTCTCCAGTCTGCAGCCCAGCTGGCAGGTATTGGCTGGCGGCTGGCAGAGAACAGAACAGACACAAAATTACCTGTGGGTGAGGGACGGAAACAAAGCCGAGCTCCAATGACGGCACAACTGGCTCCCAGTAAGTGGCTTTAATTTACAATTATGGGCTGATTTGGTGCAACACCTGAGACACGACACGTGGAGAGCGGCCCAGCCAAGTGGACATTACGGATGTGTTCTCGAAGAATCAGACTTCCCCTCCAGGATCCTTTACCATTGTCTGTGTCTGTGTTCTCCTCCTATACGCAGGTCCATTGCTAGACCACTTTGCACCCCACGCAAAGCCAGCTACTTGCACCCCCCAGCCTCCCTCCTGTGGCACAACCCCCCGCCGCATGGCTCCTTTCACCTGATGGCTAGCTTCCACAGGCCTTCTTTACATTTTTAATTTAATTAATCATCTTTTACTTTTTTTATCTTATTTTTTTTATTTATAGTTATTTTCTTATTATTTTTTGCTTTTTATTTATTCATTTTTTACTTTATTTTTTAATTTCATTATTATTACTTATTATTTTTTATCGATTTTTTTTTCACTTAACTTTATTGCTATCACACAGTAGCTAACAATCCCCCTGTGTGATAGCATTTGGAGGTGACAGGTTCTCTTTATTGAGCCTGTCACCTCCAATACAGGAGTTCTAGCGCAGCACTCCTGTGACAGGGGGGAGAGGGGAAGAGCGCAGGGTTTAAACTAACCCTGCCGCTCTGCTCACCACTCTCCATCCTGAAGCGGCCAACGAGGCGAGGACGCAGCATGGAGAGAGATAGGGAACGGGGGGGAGGGGAGGAGGATGGACGGATCGGCTGCAATCCAATTACAAGTGATCTCGGCGACATCGCTGCGATCACTTGTAAAGAAACAAGCGGCTTCCCCCGTTCCACATTTAGCCCGGCTTGTGCACTGCAGGACTAAATGTAGAAAACAAATTACCGCCCCGGCACCCAGAACTCCATATTCCGGGTGTCGGGTGACTTCAAACCTGTGCCGCCCCGAGGCCGGGCCTCGGTGGCCTTGTCGGAATCCGGCCCTGGCCAGACTGCTATTGGCTATTTTAATTTGAAATAGCCAACAGCAGACGGGCTATTGCACCCGCCCACTGAGCAGAGGAGCACACCTGAGAGAGAAAGCAGTCTGCTATTGGCTTTTGCAATTTGAAATAGATGGGGTAAGGGGGGGAGTGGTCAAGGCTTCGCCCCAGGCAGCAGTGCGCCCTAGGCGGCTGCCTAGTGGAAGCACCGGCCCAGCCTATACATTGTATCAGTACAATGGTGAAAAGTCTTGTAGCACTTTGGCTTCCTGGTACCAGATACCCATCCTGAAAGCCGGGGGGGATGGGGAGGTGCACTGCAGACACAATGTTACACAACATCCAGGGGCCCTGCTTGTTACATTGCTTCCAGGAACCTGGTCCATCCTGTCCGCATGGGTTGTGACGCTCATAAGTATATGGGAACCAGTCTGAGTGAATCCCATTATGTAGGCAGCCAGTTCGCACGTATCATTTCTAGTGTCACCACTGAGGTCACCGGATCTTCCTTGTGCCCAGCGGCTGTGAAACTGACCTCCTCGCCCCGTCTTATCTAATAAGGAGTTTGTTCTGGTGGTGACAACGACACAACATTACTCATGCCTGGTGAGTTTGTATTTTATGCCGTAGCGTGGTGTAAAGGCCGAGCCTCCAGCTCACACTTGTCATTGGAATGCAGGAAGACGATGACATTAATCAGAGAGAAGTGCGACACCGAAAGATCCAAAACCTCTCCGGGAATATCGCACATCAACCGGCGCCATTCACCGGATCCGCTGCGCCTTTCTCCTGGACTCTCCTGGCTCAACCGGCTCGGAGATCTCTTGGGTTCGTCTTGTGATTACCTCTCATGTTCACAAAACGAAATATACTCACAGACCTCCCAGCTGAGCCCAGACCCCAGACCTCGGCGTCCATCCACATCCTGGACTGACACATCAGCTTAGAGATAACACAATCCTGTAAGTCCTGGTGCCTGCGCAGTTCTTCACTCTGTTTACAAAGGGAACCAGAAAGCAATAAAATCCTTGGAAACTCCATCTGGCTGATGAATAATTGTCACTGAGGTCAATGACATAAAACAGCCAACGCGCTTCAGGTGAATGGGGCTCCACCTTCTACAGGGCTTTCGGAGTGTTAGATTCCCTAACCCTAACACCCTCCTTCCCCTATCCCCAACACCCTCCTTCCCCTCTCCCCCAACACCCTCCTTCCCCTCTCCCCAACACCCTCCTTCCCCTCTCCCCAACAC
>NW_017309242.1:6311-10472 GCF_000935625.1 Nanorana parkeri | reverse complement strand
AACACTCTCCTTCCCCGATCCCCAACACTCTCCTTCCCCTAACCCCAACACGCTCCTTCCCCTATCCCCTCTTGTGTCCCCTCAGTCTTCTGTGTCCTCCGAGACTCTTTTGCCCTCTGTGTCCCCCGAGACCTCCAATGACTCTTTGACCTCTGTGTCCCCCGAGACCTCCAATGACTCTTTGACCTCTGTGCACTCCTATGACCCCCCCTATCACCCAGCTCCAGCCCGGATCAGAGAAGGTATTTATATTGCTCTCCATCCAGACAACGTCGCCCACCAGGAATAATCCTCTGCTGGAGGACAGAGAGATGGGATGCTGGGTCCATTGTATATTTGCATAACTCCTCCCATGCTCCACCCCACTGCTTGCATCAGGGCTGAGGGCTCTCGAGAGCAGTACTGAGGCTGGGTGCTGTGATATGTTCAGGAAGCTATGTACAGCACCCTGTCGGCTCCTCCCACCAACCATGACCTGCCTGCATTGCATAGAGAAGCACAGAGACCCAGTGATGACATCACCAGATATAAAATAAGGAATGTGATGAAAAAGGAAAAAGGGGTTCTTTGTAAAGTGTCATTTTCATGTTTATGAGGGGAAGGGGGAGGAGCCAGGGAAGCCAAAATATAAGCAGATTAAACTTCATCTTTAATAATATGAAATATAAACTGTCTGAGCAGCAATGACAGGAGTCACTTTGTAACAACATCGGAGTCGTCATCAGAGGGAGGAGCTGAAGACGGGAAGATGGACGGGTCACATGGGGGGGGGGTTCCCGGATCTCAGCTCCTCAGACAGGACCAGCGGCAAGGGACCCAGCCCACCAGGCCCCACCCATGACTGCAATAATATTTTTGGGTGGATTGACTCTTTGGAAGGGGAACCCCAGGAGGTCGCAAGTTATTTCCTTCATTCCGGAACTTCCATCCGTGAGCAGAGAATTATCGGAAGACCCGGAGCGGTATCCGGACAGATCACAAACTGACTGCAGGCCCCTGAGAGGATAGGCGGGCCCCCAGACTCCTCCGGGGCCGGACGGATCTGGTCAGGGCTTGTTGGCTTTCCAGGAGAGGTAGGCGTTCCAGATGATGGCAACGCATTGTACCACCGCCAGCCTGGAGAGGACAGAAAGGACAGGGATGACGCATGTGTACAAGGGCCCGACCCCGAGTGTAAGGGGCCCTACGGAAAGTTTTATGACTAATACCGCCCACGCAGCGCTTCGCACCGCCCACAACACTCACGCGGCGCCTCCTACTGCCCACACAGCACCCCATACCCCTCACCCAGCACCCCATACCTCTCACCCAGCACCCCATACCCCTCACCCAGCACCCCATACCTCTCACCCAGCACCCCATACCCCTCACCCCATACCTCTCACCCAGCACCCCATACCCCTCACATGGTGCCTTCTAGCGCCCACAACACTCACACAGCACCTCCTACCGCCTACACAGCACCCCGTACCCCTCACCCAGCACCCCTCACCCAGCACCCCTCACCCAGCGCCCTGTACCCCGCCTACACAACGCCTCCTACCGCCCACACGGCGCCTCATGTATCACATGACTACCATGCTTACCCAGGCAGGACTATGACACATCACACGTACCTGTGATAGAGAGGGATGAAGTAGAAATTGGCAATTTGGACTGCAGGCCAAATCTGAGGAGAACAAACCAATACAAAATAAATACAGCAATATACACAGAGGACTGTACCATGCCAGGGACAAGTGGGGAAGATTGGACTGTACCATACCAGGGACAAGCGGGGGAAGATTGGACTGTACCATACCAGGGACAAGCGGGGGAAGATTGGACTGTACCATACCAGGGACAAGCGGGGGAAGATTGGACTGTAGCGGGGGAAGAATGGACCGTACCATACCAGGGACCAGCGGGGGAAGATGGGACTGTACCATACCAGGGACAAGCGGGGGAAGATTGGACTGTACCATACCAGGGACAAGCGGGGGAAGATTGGACTGTACCATACCAGGGACAAGCGGGGGAAGATTGGACTGTACCATACCAGGGAAGAGCGGGGAAGATTGGACTGTACCATACCAGGGACAAGCGGGGAAGATTGGACTGTACCATACCAGGGACACAGCGGGGAAGATTGGACTGTACCATACCAAGGACACAGCGGGGAAGATTGGACTGTACCATACCAGGGACACAGGGGTGAACTCAGAGACAAGGGACAGGGTGGACTATACCATACAAAGGACACAGACTTATAGACAAAGGGGAAGATTGGACTGTACCATACCAGGGACACAGCGGGGAAGATTGGACTGTACCATACCAGGGACACAGCGAGGAAGATTGGACTGTACCATACCAGGCACAAGGGGGGAAGACTGGACTGTACCATACCAGGGACAAGCGGGGAAGATTGGACTCTACCATAGCAGGGACAAGTGGGGAAGATTGGACTGTACCATACCAGGGACACAGCGGGGAAGATTGGACTGTACCATACCAGGGACACAGCGGGGAAGATTGGACTGTACCATACCAGGGACACAGGGGTGAACTCAAAGACAAGGGACAGGGCGGACTATACCACACAAAGGACACAGACTTATAGACAAAGGGGAAGATTGGACTGTACCATACCAGGGACACAGCGGGGAAGATTGGACTGTACCATACCAGGGACAAGCCGGGAAGATTGGACTGTAACATACAGGGACAAGCGGGGAAGATTGGACTGTACCATACCAGGGACAAGGGGGAAGACTGGTGTACTCAGATTTAAGGAGAAGACTAGGGGTGGGGATAGAGACAGATGAGGGGATCGGACTGTTCTATATAGGAGATGTAGGGGTGGGGTTAGAGACAGATGAGGGGATCGGACTGTACCATATAGGAGATATAGGGGCGGGGTTAGAGACAGATGAGGGGATTGGACTGTGCCATATACGAGATGTAGGGGTGGGGTTAGAGACAGAAGAGGGAATTGGACTGTACCATATAGGAGATATAGGGGCGGGGTTAGAGACAGATGAGGGGATTGGACTGTGCCATATACGAGATGTAGGGGTGGGGTTAGAGACAGAAGAGGGAATTGGACTGTACCATATAGGAGATATAGGGGCGGGGTTAGAGACAGATGAGGGGATTGGACTGTGCCATATACGAGATGTAGGGGTGGGGTTAGAGACAGAAGAGGGAATTGGACTGTACCATATAGGAGATGTAGGGGCAGGGTTAGAGACAGATGAGGGGATTGGACTGTACCATATAGGAGACATAGGGGTGGGGTTAGAGACAGAAGAGGGAATTGGACTGTACCATATAGGAGATGTAGGGGCAGGGTTAGAGACAGATGAGGGGATTGGACTGTACCATATAGGAGACATAGGGGTGGGGTTAGAGACAGAAGAGGGAATTGGACTGTAACATATAGGAGATGTAGGGGCGGGGTTAGAGACAGAAGAGGGAATTGGACTGTACCATATAGGAGATGTAGGGGTGGGGTTAGAGACAGATGAGGGGATCGGACTGTACCATATAGGAGATATAGGGGCAGGGTTAGAGACACATGAGGGGATTGGACTGTGCCGTATAGGAAGCGCATGGGTGGGGTTAGTGATGGAAGGAGCCTGGGCCATACCATGTATCAGAGAGGAATGGGGGTGCTGAGGGCACACGTCGTCCGTATACACTTACATAGTAGTTGGTGATTAAGGCGTCCTTGTAATCCTGCAACACACAGAGGAGGACAATGATGACCAATGAAGGAGGAGCCCGGCATGGGGGCTTCATTCATACACGCCCACCTTCCCACCATTACCTCTAGTGTACACAGCAAGGGGAGCCCCGCCCCTGCTCTGCCAGCCCCGCCTCTGAACTGAAGGACCCACCCAGGAGTGCTTTGGGCTGGAAGTGACATCATAGTGTGCCTGGGAAGGAACTCTGATGTGCAGCCTTATATGGCAGGTGAGTGAACAATGACCAGAGGACAGCCTCTATCAGGGCCCCTCACCCAGGACAGCCTCCATCAGGGCCCCTCACCCAGGACAGCCTCCATCAGGGCCCCTCACCCAGGACAGCCTCCATCAGGGCCCCTCACCCAGGACAGCCTCCATCAGGGCCCCTCACACAGGACAGCCTCCATCAGGGCCCCTCACACAGGACAGCCTC
>NW_017309242.1:2993-5880 GCF_000935625.1 Nanorana parkeri | reverse complement strand
GGGGGGGGGGGGGGGGGACATTTTCCTGCACACAGCTGACTTCCTGTTGGGGTTAGGGCCCAGGAGCTGACACTTTACATGCACTGTTCCTCCAGATCAGGATTCGGCAGTCACACTGCCGGGCCCTCACACTGCCGGGCCCTCACACTGCCGGGCCCTCACACTGCCGGGCCCTCACACTGCCGGGCCCTCACACTGCCGGGCCCTCACACTGCCGGGCCCTCACACTGCCGGGCCCTCACACTGCCGGGCCCTCACACTGCCGGGCCCTCACACTGCCGGGCCCTCACACTGCCGGGCCCTCACACTGCCGGGCCCTCACACTGCCGGGCCCTCACACTGCCGGGCCCTCACACTGCCGGGCCCTCACACTGCCGGGCCCTCACACTGCCGGGCCCTCACACTGCCGGGCCCTCACACTGCCGGGCCCTCACACTGCCGGGCCCTCACACTGCCGGGCCCTCACACTGCCGGGCCCTCACACTGCCGGGCCCTCACACTGCCGGGCCCTCACACTGCCGGGCCCTCACACTGCCGGGCCCTCACACTGCCGGGCCCTCACACTGCCGGGCCCTCACACTGCCGGGCCCTCACACTGCCGGGCCCTCACACTGCCGGGCCCTCACACTGCCGGGCCCTCACACTGCCGGGCCCTCACACTGCCGGGCCCTCACACTGCCGGGCCCTCACACTGCCGGGCCCTCACACTGCCGGGCCCTCACACTGCCGGGCCCTCACACTGCCGGGCCCTCACACTGCCGGGCCCTCACACTGCCGGGCCCTCACACTGCCGGGCCCTCACACTGCCGGGCCCTCACACTGCCGGGCCCTCACACTGCCGGGCCCTCACACTGCCGGGCCCTCACACTGCCGGGCCCTCACACTGCCGGGCCCTCACACTGCCGGGCCCTCACACTGCCGGGCCCTCACACTGCCGGGCCCTCACACTGCCGGGCCCTCACACTGCCGGGCCCTCACACTGCCGGGCCCTCACACTGCCGGGCCCTCACACTGCCGGGCCCTCACACTGCCGGGCCCTCACACTGCCGGGCCCTCACACTGCCGGGCCCTCACACTGCCGGGCCCTCACACTGCCGGGCCCTCACACTGCCGGGCCCTCACACTGCCGGGCCCTCACACTGCCGGGCCCTCACACTGCCGGGCCCTCACACTGCCGGGCCCTCACACTGCCGGGCCCTCACACTGCCGGGCCCTCACACTGCCGGGCCCTCACACTGCCGGGCCCTCACACTGCCGGGCCCTCACACTGCCGGGCCCTCACACTGCCGGGCCCTCACACTGCCGGGCCCTCACACTGCCGGGCCCTCACACTGCCGGGCCCTCACACTGCCGGGCCCTCACACTGCCGGGCCCTCACACTGCCGGGCCCTCACACTGCCGGGCCCTCACACTGCCGGGCCCTCACACTGCCGGGCCCTCACACTGCCGGGCCCTCACACTGCCGGGCCCTCACACTGCCGGGCCCTCACACTGCCGGGCCCTCACACTGCCGGGCCCTCACACTGCCGGGCCCTCACACTGCCGGGCCCTCACACTGCCGGGCCCTCACACTGCCGGGCCCTCACACTGCCGGGCCCTCACACTGCCGGGCCCTCACACTGCCGGGCCCTCACACTGCCGGGCCCTCACACTGCCGGGCCCTCACACTGCCGGGCCCTCACACTGCCGGGCCCTCACACTGCCGGGCCCTCACACTGCCGGGCCCTCACACTGCCGGGCCCTCACACTGCCGGGCCCTCACACTGCCGGGCCCTCACACTGCCGGGCCCTCACACTGCCGGGCCCTCACACTGCCGGGCCCTCACACTGCCGGGCCCTCACACTGCCGGGCCCTCACACTGCCGGGCCCTCACACTGCCGGGCCCTCACACTGCCGGGCCCTCACACTGCCGGGCCCTCACACTGCCGGGCCCTCACACTGCCGGGCCCTCACACTGCCGGGCCCTCACACTGCCGGGCCCTCACACTGCCGGGCCCTCACACTGCCGGGCCCTCACACTGCCGGGCCCTCACACTGCCGGGCCCTCACACTGCCGGGCCCTCACACTGCCGGGCCCTCACACTGCCGGGCCCTCACACTGCCGGGCCCTCACACTGCCGGGCCCTCACACTGCCGGGCCCTCACACTGCCGGGCCCTCACACTGCCGGGCCCTCACACTGCCGGGCCCTCACACTGCCGGGCCCTCACACTGCCGGGCCCTCACACTGCCGGGCCCTCACACTGCCGGGCCCTCACACTGCCGGGCCCTCACACTGCCGGGCCCTCACACTGCCGGGCCCTCACACTGCCGGGCCCTCACACTGCCGGGCCCTCACACTGCCGGGCCCTCACACTGCCGGGCCCTCACACTGCCGGGCCCTCACACTGCCGGGCCCTCACACTGCCGGGCCCTCACACTGCCGGGCCCTCACACTGCCGGGCCCTCACACTGCCGGGCCCTCACACTGCCGGGCCCTCACACTGCCGGGCCCTCACACTGCCGGGCCCTCACACTGCCGGGCCCTCACACTGCCGGGCCCTCACACTGCCGGGCCCTCACACTGCCGGGCCCTCACACTGCCGGGCCCTCACACTGCCGGGCCCTCACACTGCCGGGCCCTCACACTGCCGGGCCCTCACACTGCCGGGCCCTCACACTGCCGGGCCCTCACACTGCCGGGCCCTCACACTGCCGGGCCCTCACACTGCCGGGCCCTCACACTGCCGGGCCCTCACACTGCCGGGCCCTCACACTGCCGGGCCCTCACACTGCCGGGGCCGTCCCACTGCCGGGGGACATACCACTGCCGGGGGACATACCACTGCCGGGGGACATACCACTGCCGGGGACAAACCACTGCCGGGGGACAGCCCACTGCCGGGGA
>NW_017309242.1:2432-2891 GCF_000935625.1 Nanorana parkeri | reverse complement strand
GCCGGGGGACCTCACACTGCCGGGGGACATACTACTGCCGGGGGACCTCACACTGCCGGGGGACATACTACTGCCGGGGACATACTACTGCCGGGGACATACCACTGCCGGAGTAACGTTCCCCGGAGTTCCTCTTCTAGATACTGAGACAACAAAAAGTCTCTGGAGGCCGAGCGTTGGATTCAGCGGCACGTGATGGACCGGCACGGAACCGCCAGCTGTGACTGGATCGGGTCCGGGGTGACTTCAGCCTGAGCTCGGTGGACTGCGTGGACTTCTCTAACCCTTTCCCTGCCAGCGCCGTAAGGAATGCGGCGAAACAAAACTGTCCCCGGCTGGCCCGGTCAGCATGCCGTACGTCGGTGGCATTTACAGTTCTGCTCAGTGGTGTCGCAAGGGGGGCGTGCGGGTGACACCATTGGAGGGGTGACACCAAAATGACTGAACAGGCATTGTTGG
>NW_017309242.1:1385-2333 GCF_000935625.1 Nanorana parkeri | reverse complement strand
GGCCATCGTCTGATCACTCCGGTGTTTGTAACTAGCTGGGGACACGTAGTGCTATGCGTCCCCCAGTTATGAATGAACAGGATGTGATTTACATCACTTCCTGTTCATTCATGAGTTTCTGGACGGGAAGAAGCACTCAGTACAGAGGCTCCTCCCCATTGAGAACCTGCTTGAGAGTAAATATCTTACTATCAGCAGTTTGTGAATGAATGGGGAGGAGCCTCTTTCCCATTCAATATTGTTTACACCCCCAATATTTCCCTGAAGCCCCTCCCCCAACAGTAACAGATATATATCCATATAAATACAAAAATTAATTTGTAAACAAAAAACTAATGGAACAAAAAAGCCCCTCCCCCCTCCCCCACACACATACATACAATACACGTGCACCATATTGTGGTGTACATCACGCACATGCGCTGCTGTGCGTTGTTAGAACGCATCGCAGTGCATGAGTTCTGTCCTTTTTTTTTTCCATTTTCAGGCTTTATCAATAGAATTGTGTCTTTTTATCGGTTTATTATTGATTTGAGAAACATTTGCGCAGTTATCGCCGGGCCCGCAAATTTAGTAGCGCCGTCTTTTTATCCTGCCGGGCCCGCGCTTCCAGGAAATATCCGGTTTGGGGGCGTCGTTTACAAACGCAGCAACGCAGCAGCAGAGGATCAAATCAATGGCGCGGCTGCGGTGCAGAATGTCCCGGAGGGCCTGGCGGGGAAAGGGTTAATGTGTGCGGCCGAGTCGGCCATTTTCCTCACCCGTTTCAGCTTCTCCCAGATCTCCGCCTTAGACAAGCCGTTCAACGAGCCGACGATGGTCAGGAAACATCCGAGGAAGCACGGCGAGAACCCAACCTGTGACCGCACAGAGGAGACAATGAGGGGGGGCCGAATTCCACCGCAGAGATCCCCCCTCCCCCCCCCAATCACCACAGAGACCCTCACC
>NW_017309242.1:0-288 GCF_000935625.1 Nanorana parkeri | reverse complement strand
CATATATCAGGTCTATGTTCCCCTCCGGGGTCACGTGGCCCTCACCTGATCCAGCAGCATCTTCTTTAGGGCTACAGACTTGCTGCTCCCGGGAACCAGACCTTCCAGAACCTTATACCAACTGCCGACCACGGGGCCCTGCGAGTAGTGACAGTAGGGATCACAGAGGTGACCAGACTGCTCCCACTATAATCTGCTGTCCTACCGATACCCCCAATATACTGACCATAGACATTGCCTGAGGCCACCCCTCACTCCCTACATCATATCTGTCTCCTCCCCCCACTC
>NW_017309241.1:166388-167675 GCF_000935625.1 Nanorana parkeri | reverse complement strand
CAGAGCCCGGTCCCAGCTGCAACCGCTGCAACCCCGGTAGTGAAAGTGCCGAGTATCTGCACTGGTACTCGAAAAGTATCTGTGCATCCCTAATAATAATAATCAATATGACAATATTCACTAATAGTCCTTCGTAAATCGGTATAAAGTGCTTTTGTGCAAAATCCACAATGTGACAATGATCCTCTGACATAAAGTGCTCCCGACTCCCGATGCGTTACGGTAACCGAGAACACACTTGCCAGAGATCCGTGACCATATAACTCAATGATCAACAAACGTAATTGTGGTGAGTGTCTTTCATAGATGGGATATTCACTCTTCTGATGAAACAAATCCTCCTTTTCGTATTACACGGCAGGTGTCGCTCACTCAGCGAGGGGAGAAATCTAATATAGAAGAGGAATAAATGCGCCAAATGGTGAAGTACGTAAAAAAAAAAAAACGGCATTTATTGCAACAATAAAACACACTTACAAGATAGCCAGAATGAAATCGCCTTGCAGCAAACAATCAATCGATTCCACCTAAGCAAACCTGGAACCAGAAATCCACCTATGGTATAGCCTCAGTACGTGTCCTATCCTTCCCGACGCGTTTCGTCCCTTGGCTTTTTCCAGGAAAGGTTCACATACTGAGGTATAGCTAGGGCTTCCTTATATAGCCCGAGGATGAATCCTCTAATTGCTAATTGCCTCCAGAGGCCAGTAATACACTTCACATGTTAGCAGTGCAGGCAGTGGATTGCCAAAGGTATAACAGCATTTAAAACTCCTTGGTATTAAAATGAAATACAAATTGATAATAAAGAATCTAAACAATCTAAAATACACTTAAAATGTAGAATACTAAACAATAAAACTAATACATCATCCATAATTGTATATATTAAAAAGGAGAAAAAAAAGTGTCCCTTTCCTTTTTTTTTCCATTTTCTTTTTCTTTTGGTTTCTTTTTTTTTGTGGTATATCAGCCCACCTGAGAGTGACCTTGCGGAGCCCACCTGATATACCAAACAGCCCACCTGAGAGTGACCTTGCGGAGCCCACCTGATATACCAAACAGCCCACCTGAGGGTGACCTTGCAGAGCCCACCTGATATACCAAACAGCCCACCTGAGGGTGACCTTGCAGGGCCCACCTGATATACCAAACAGCCCACATGAGGGTGACCTTGCAGAGCCCACCTGATATACCAAACAGCCCACCTGAGGGTGACCCTGCAGAGCCCACCATAGACTCTCTATAGTGGGCTCTGCAGGGTCTCAGATGGGCTGCACACCTCTT
>NW_017309241.1:162074-165842 GCF_000935625.1 Nanorana parkeri | reverse complement strand
CCCCGCCTCCTCTTACATCACTGGCCAGCGACCTAAGAGCAGACGGAGCACCTCGATTGAAGGGGAGGTGGGGCCCAGGGACAGAAGAGGAGGCGGGGCCCGGCGACCATGGAGGCAGACAGCGCTGATAGGTAAGAGGTGTGCAGCCCATTGCCTGTGAGAGGAGGCGAGGTTGCTCTTAGGCGGGCCCCCGCCTCCTCCTTCACTGCCAACGCCGGCCTCTTCTGACGCAGCTGCTGGCTGTCACTGACACAGCTCCGCAGCGGCTGTGAGGGGAAAACGAGCCGCGGGCACTGCATCCGCGGCCGGAGCTGTGTCAGTGACAGCCAGCACCCTTACATGCCATAGCGACCCAGGCAGCCCACACGGCATCAGAGGGATGCACTGGCAGGGGCCCCCCTGTGCCCGGGCCCCGTAGCGGCCGCCTGGGTCGCTATGGCGATTGTTACGCCACTGGTTGCCGGGTTCATTTATGTCAGATATAAAAACAAGCTGTTTTAAGAATTGTAATGAAACCGTTGATGTGCGCTCAGTTATTGGAAGCTGTAACACATTTGAATTATGACCTTTGTTATGTACAAACTTACAAGCCTTGTCAAACTGCTGCTATCATACCAACCTAAAATGTGAATGCCACAAAGATGCAAAGAAATCCTAAAATCAAGACTTTCTAGGTCACAAAAGGCCTCGAGACAAAGAGCACATTTGGGGATTTTATGCAAGACTGATAACACACAGAAGGTATAGTGATGAAGCTGCGAGCTTGGTACAATCCCGGTTCACCTGAGATCGCACAAGCCCACTAAAAACTCTGACTGCTACCCCCCTCCTCCTGACCCGATCAGTTGTAAGGAGGTGCATTTCTTGCCCCACAGCTTTACATCACAAAGAGGAAGGGAGTGCCCCCACCCCAATCACCGCCACTGATTGGGTCATGAGGAAGGGTTGGCAGTCAGAGATATGAGTGGACTTCGGTAAATTTAGGCAAACTGCATTCACGCCAAGCCCAACCTCATCTCTAGCCAGCAGAAAGGTCATTTTAAACAGAAAATTTAGGCTCAAATTTACTACAAGACAAAAATGTTTTACTACAAGAAAAAGTATAAATGCGAATGGTACAGAAAGTTAAAATTGACCAGTAGCAGGACACTTTTAGTAAGGAATAATAGGCCTAACTGTTGTATGCCTAACTTTTTTGTATTTTAAATCTCTAGCCAGCAGAAAGGTCATTTTAAACAGCAAATTTAGGCTCAAATATTCTAGAGATAAAACGTTTGAATACAAGAATTGTTGTAGTAGGGAGATGCATTGAATGTGAGTGATGTATTGTGAGATAGGTGCATACCGTTCTTGTTTTTTTTACCCAAGAAATATGGTCAGGAATAAGTAAACTCTGTCCACCCCAAAATTAAAAAAGGCTCTATCATCATATAATAAAAAACAAGAAACCCCCAAGAGAAATGACGACCTCAAAATGCAATTCTTGAATCAAAAGCCCCCCCCTTTTTTTTTAAAAAAAGGAAGCCTTACAGAAATCCCAAAATCAATATACTATCATGGGTTACAAACAAGAAATGCACACATCTTCTATGTCACGGATCGGGGCTCTCAGGTATAGACTGGAATCAGGTATGTGGACCCTAACTTCTACACCGGCAGGGACACTTAGAGAGAAGGGTGCAAGCAGTGTAGGCTGACATGAGGCAGTGGAAGACAGACTAGGCTGGTAGGTGAAGGTACTGGGCAGGGTGCTGCAATGCTAGGTAGGTGGCATGGGGTCCCTCAGAATGTGGAATCTAAGGGCCAGCCGGTGTTCAACAGAACTCCTGATGGTGGAGATGGACTTGGCTGCATGCTGGCCCCAGGTCGCAATCCCTAGGTCCACCCAACTCACCTAACAGCCAAGAAAGTTTGACAAGGCCAAGTCTGTGTCAGCTGTTTTGCGTGTTCATATCTTTGTATCATTAATAATTGTAACCAGGGGAGTAACTAGAAATCACAGTGATTTCTAGTGATGCCCTGTGATTTCTAGTGATGCCCTTGCAGAGCCCACCTGATATCCCAAACAGCCCACCTGAGAGTGACCTTGCAGAGCCCACCATAGACTCTCTATGGTGGCCTGTGCAAGGTCTCAGGTGGGCTGCACACCTCTTACCTGTCAGCCCCGATCAGCTGTCCGCCTCCATGGTCGCTGGCAGGCCCAACCTCCTCCATATCCGGGCCCTGCCTCCTTCATCGTCGTGCCCCGCCTCCTCTTCCATCGCCGGGTCCTGCCTCTTCCGCTTCTGACGCCGGGCCCAGCCTTCCTCCACCACAGCTGCTGGCTGTCACTGACTTAGCAGGGGCTGTGAGGAGGAACGCACCGCTGCTCAGATCACTGACAGGTTGTCGGGGATCTAACAGCGACACGTTCCTCCTCACACCCGCCAGCAGCCTGAGATGCCATAGCGACCCAGGCGGCCCACACGGCATCAGGGGGATGTCCTGGCCAGGCCCCCCTGTGCCCCGGGCCCCACAGCGGCCGCCTGGTTCGCTATGGCGATTGTTACACCACTGATTGTAACCCATTTTCTATAATGAAATCTGTTTATGCAAAGTACTTGGGTGTGCTGGCTCATTCTATTTATATTTTGGATAATTATTAGAGGAAGAGGGTAGTTCCCCTTATTTAGGGTGTCAGCACTCCTATTTTTCTTGCTCATTGCTTATTAGTCGATTGTTGAGGTGCGCAAGATTCCACTTCCTAATCTATTTGGTTTTAGGCCGTGACACAAGGTCGTGTTGAACTGACTATGTTATAAATTTTACCTCGCACCAATCTATAAATAGCTGCCGGCACTAGAAGCAGGATCACCTCAAATGCAAACCTATTAACAAATATAGTAAATATATGTGCCACACTTATATCAGAATAAACAAATATACCTCAATCAATATTCTAATATACACAGCGAGCCGCTCACCTTCACACAGGTCAGAATTTGTTTAGAGAATCACCACGCATCACACTCCTGTTATACTCCGTAGTCAGGGCCGGATTTACTCTCCCTGTCGCCCCAAGGCCAGGTTCTGCGCCCCCCCCCCCCCGCCGACTCCCCCCTCTTCCCATTAATGGAGAATGGCAACCAGATGGCGGGGCCACGGGGTTAGTGTCAATTTTTTTCACTGTTTCTTTATTTATTTTTTCACTTTTTTATCACTTTTAATTTTTTTCTTTCATTATTTCTTCTTATGTTTTTTAATTTTTATTCATTTAATTATTTTTTTTATCAATTTAATATTTTTTTAGATTTTTATTTATCTTATTTACTTTTTTTATCATTTTTAAAATCTTATTATTGTTTATTTTTTATAATTATTTTCTTATTTTTTATTAATTTGTTTCTTATTATTTTTTTAAAACTTTTTAATCACCTTTTTATTTTTTTATTTAATTATTTCATATTATTTTTTTAATTTTTATTTATTACATTTTGTTTTTTTTATCAATGTAATTTTTTTTGTTCACCTAACTTTATTGCTATCACACGGGAAAAAACAATCCCCCTGTGTGATAGCATTCGGAGGTGACAGGTTCTCTTTATTGACCCTGGACGGACGGACCGGCTGCACACTGTTTACATGTGATCTTGGTGACATCGCCGATTTCACACCCTCACTCTACATTTAGCTCGGCTTGTACTGAATAGAGAGGGCGACTTCCCCACAAGGACACCGCTGCCGCCCCTCTGCGCCCTGCCGCTCCCGAGGCCGGACCTCGGTGGCCTT
>NW_017309241.1:154521-161889 GCF_000935625.1 Nanorana parkeri | reverse complement strand
GGCAAGACTGGTACAAGACAACAGAAGGGCAACAGTGCCGTGTCAGATTCCTCGCATCACCTTTCATCATCTCGTGGAATCACGAGGCGGCCCAACGAAGTACTGATGGGGGGGGTCATAATAATCTGCCCACTCGGTGTATATTATTATTAGAATCTTAAAGTGTGGGAAATGTATAATTTAAGTTTGTAAAGGTTAGATAATGTGAGATTGAGGGATCTTCTGGGTCTTTTCATCCTAGGCACACATGTGGTAGAGATTACACATAATGACACCAGGGGGACATAATAATAATAATGACACCAGGGGAACATAATAATAATAATGACACAGGGGGGGATTGTCATTATTATTATTGTTGCTATTCTATGCAGTGGAAGTGGTAGGTGGCGAATTGTCCGCACATTTACCATGAAAGTAGAATTATGGGGAGAGTGAAATTCGCTCTTCCCCCTAGTTACTGAAGCTGCTGCAGGTCGGCTCTCTTGATGGAGAACTGAGCGATCACATAGCGCTGATCACGCAGTTCCCACACTCACTCTCTCTGCAGAGAGCGGTGGATGTCAGTCACGGCTCCTCGCAGGAATACCCCCCCCCTCCCCCTCTCTGATCCTCCAACGCTGACTGGAGGGATGGATGGGGCGGACACAACCTCTAGAGAGGTAGAGTCAGCTGTCAATCAGGTGGTGGGGTGGATCTGGACAATATTTTTTGGATCCATCCCAGGTGCAGCGTGGCTCTGCTCTATCAGCATATAGCGGGCAATATTGCATGGGGGGCCCAAGAAAATGTTTCCTCCAATCAATATGAAAGACGGCCCTGCACTGAACCATCACATTCTCAAATAATTCATCCCCTCACAGCTCCCTCCTCATGTATCACTGGCCCCTCCTCTTTTTGTTTGTAAGCCCTCAGGGGCAGGGCCCTCCTTACCATCTTGTCTTGTATTGTATTGTGATTGTAATGGCTTCCTTATATTGTACAGCGCTGCGCAAACTGTTGGCGCTCTATACATCCTGTATAATAATAATAATTACAGAATATATGCCCGTGCCCAAGAAGGAATATTCTGCTGGTTTCGACCAGACCCCCTTCTTGGTGATATTTTTGGTGAGGTCCTGTGGTTGTCCGGTTGTCCTTCTCCGTCCGCACCCAGGGTCAGAATTGGTCGGCACTGATGTCACTGTTTTTAAGCAGATATATACGTGAGTAAGTTATCTTCCCTACTTTCTTTGTGTATCTACGGATACCTAATGGTCTTTTGAATTTCCTATTGACAGATTGGGCCCAGATCCCTTTGCTTAGGGCGGTGTGACATAAGGAAAGGGAAAACACAATTGATAGAGCGCACTCCTGTAAGACGGACACAGCTCCAAAAGAGGACTGCTTATGGAATGGTGTGCAATGCTCCTCACTGCAGGGGGGAGGTCTCCTGCATGCACTGGGATCACCTCCCTATGCACATCCCTCACTGCCTCATGCACTGACCCATCTCCGTGTACACTCCCTGTCGAGTACGTGAGCTCGGCTGATACCTCGATCTCCCACTCCGGTCCGACGGCCATCCACCTTCCATCTGTCAGCGCAAAGGACCCGACCAAAAAGATCCTGAAAGGAAACTTGCGAGAGACCCCCGGGCACGCCTGCTCACATCCCAACTGTAAGTCACTTATCATTAGTTCCATCCCGCAGGGCCAGTCACAGTATGGCTGTCAGCATTCCAATATGACATTCATGTGTCTCAGCCAATTGTGTTCATCCATTGTTAGCCCATTTGTTTACTAGGGTGAATCTAGGTAGTTGCGCTCCTCAGCAATTTGTTTTGTTTCTGATAAGGAAAGAGGAAGTCATTGAGGGGCGAGATATTTCCCCTCGCTTACAGGACTAGCGGAACCCCAGGCCAGGTTTTCGGGTTGACTTTTGGGTCTGAATAGTCCAGCTCGGGGTTGTGTCTCACCTGGATTCCTAATTGCTCAATGATTGAATAACAAGGTGAGATAAAAGGGGAACACTTAAAGGAGAACTATGGGGAAAAGCCCTCCCCTCATAGTTCTCCTTTAAGCAGGATGTTGCTCTGGCCTGGGACTCAGACAGCATTCTGAGAGAACTGCAAGTTGGATGGTTGTGAGTAAAAGGTTGCTGAAAGTACTTTTGTTTTGTGAGGTGGCTGAGATAAGCTCCACCCCCTGGTAGAGAGGAAACCGGTCTGTTTAATTAGAGCCTGGAAGGCGAGGATTTATTTTATGTTTTATTTTGTTTTTATTGCAACCTTTTAAATAAAAACTGACTGCAAGTCAGATTGAAAAAGAACTTTGCTGCCTGGGCTATCTTTTTTTCCAGGGAAGGTGATCCCCATTTGAGCTATACCCCCCACAGCAGGAAAACTTTCTGTAACAGAAGGTTATTTTTTTTGCATTCTGTCTCAGCCCTTCCCTCCCTACAACACCATGATAATGGCAGCTGGAGATATGCACGCTTCTTATATTTAATATGGGTGTACTGACCACACCACTGCTAACTAGTTTGCAGTTGTAGAAGAACGTAATGATAGATTAGATCATTTTTAAGACATCATAGAGGGCAAAAGAATAAAAAGACAAATGTTACAGAGTTTCAAAATGACATGAATTTCAACCTGGGGCAATCACATCTAAGTAAGACATTCAATATCCTAATGTTACTTTCGTTGCCATTTTATGATCGAAAAGGTACAACTAGGAGCCTCCTCATTGCTCTCTGAACATCTTTATTTCTCAAGCTGTAGATCAGGGGGTTCAGCATCGGGGTGACCACCGTGTAAAATACTGCCACCCTTTTGTCTGTGTCCTCTGTAACTAAATGCTCAGGTCTAGCGTACATAAACATGGCCGTCCCATAGAAGATGACCACCACCACAAGGTGGGAAACACACGTGGAAAAGGCTTTGCTCTTTCCTGCACGAATCGTCATGATAGCGGCTATGATTCGGATGTATGAAATGAGGATCAGTGAAAGTGGAATAAAAAGCAATATGGTTGTGCCCACCAGTTTTAAGATGTTGACTGCTGAGATGTCGCTGCACGCGAGCTGAAGCAACAGAGGGAGCTCACAGAAAAAGTGGTTGATGGTGTTAGGGCCACAGAAATGTAATGTGAATGTAAAACATGTATCAATAAATGAAATAACACAACCAGTCAACCATGACATGCTGATCATCATCAAAGAGACCCTTCTATTCATGATCATATTGTAATGCAGAGGACTACAAATGGCAACGTAGCGGTCATAGGACATGAATGCCAGAAGAAGACACTCAGTTTCTCCCAAGAACAGTGAAAAGAAGAACTGGACGGCACAGCCTTTGAATGAAATAGTCTTTTTCACTAACAGGAAATTTATCAAAGTGTTGGGTACAATGGAGGAGGTGTAGCAGATGTCCAAGAAAGACAGACTAGACAAGAAGATGTACATGGAGGTGTGCAAACGCTCGTCGGTCCTCACAGCCACCATGAGGAGGATGTTCCCGGTCAGTGTTGTCATGTACATTATAAGGAAAATGGGGAACAGAACAATTTGCACTAAAGGATCCGAGGAGAGTCCAAGAAGAATGAATTCCGAGACGGTGCTTTGGTTCCCGGTGTTCATATTAATTACTCCACGCTGTGATGAAGAAATATTTTTGGTTGATATAAAGTCATCATATGTGATACCACGTAGATGTGTATGAACATGTGAGAACAATCATGCTAATATTTCTCATTGTCTGGTATTGAGAAACTTTAAACTGTATATAAAAGAATTCTGGATGAAAGCCATTCGTGTTGAAATGGAAGTTTTAGGCATTTATGAGAAATGAGTGTAACCTATAGACCTATGGAGAATATTCTCTGAAACATACAGACTTCCCTGCTGCTAATCCCTTGTAGATAAAAAAACTGAGGGTGAGGGGAGGTAAGCACAGAAGGTTTGTATGTTATTATTAAAGTGACATTAAAGGGTTTTTTTTCCCCTCCCCCCAATGTTAGTGTCAGGACTTACCTTAAATGAAGACTCTTAATCCGATCATCTTCTTCCTTACTGTCCTTTTCAGCTTTCCCTCCAGCGCTGGGTGCGGTTCTCCGATCCAGCGCCAACTCCTCTATCCTCCTCTTCTCTCATGTCCCACGGAGTCTGTGCGGGTGCACGCCGCTCCATAGACTTACCTTGTGTCTCTCCTCGTCTCCCGGCCGAACATCTGAACTGCTCATGCGCCCGCCCCAAGATGCTTTGCGGCCGCCCGAGAAATTTTCAGACGTTCGGACGGGAGCGTGCGGCGAACACACAGGTAAGTTTAAACCTCTTTCAAAAGTTTTTTTTAAAGTTTTTGCATATCTACTGCTTGCTAGCCGCAGATATATGCAAAAAAAAAGTAAATCAGTTCATGTAAATTTTGCAAGCACCATCATAGCACTGTATGAGAATCCATCAAATGAAACAATGTATATTTAAAGTTTCATGAAGATGTTTGATCCTGAAACAATAAATCATTGCTGACAGGCTATGGAAACAACTTAACACACCTTTATATTAAGCTTAATTTACTTTTCACATAATATAATAGTAATAATAATAATAATAATGCTCAAAATTGTTCCTCTTGTCTTGACATTACAATGAAGGATATAATGAGCTGAGTGACTTCCAGTATAGTGCACCGGAGTGCAACAATACACTGAGCGAAAGAGGTTCTTATTCTATATTCAGCCTCTCATGAGTGTTCATTGTTTAGTTCCCTGACGTTTTCATTTTCCCTGCAGAAGATATTTTTTTGCATATCTGGGGACTGATTATCGGTTACTATAAAAAGTATTTACTTTTGTAACATCTTTACCATTAGTTTTAGTTTATGAAAAGTATTTAAAAATGTGTGACAATAAAGTTTATCTAAAGCCAACACTTCTTTTTTTATACTTTCTCCTCTCCTTTCCTCTCCTCTCATTTCCTCCCCTTTCCTCTCCTCTCCTTTCCTCTCCTCTCCTTTTCTTTCCTCCCCTTCCCTCTTCTTTCCTCTCCTCTCCTTTCCTCTCCTTTTATTTCCTCCCCTTCCCTCTCCTCTCCTCTCCTCTCCTCTCCTTTTCTTTCCTCCCCTTCCCTCTCCTCTCCTCTCCTCTCCTTTTCTTTCCTCCCCTTCCCTCTCCTCTCCTTTCCTCTCCTCCCCTTCCCTCTCCTCTCCTCTCCTCTCCCCAGCAGTGGAAGATCAGCCAGCAGCATTACAATATTGAATTTAGGTCACAAATGACTCAAGAAGCACATTTGGGGATTTTATGCAAGACATAATGATAATACACAGAAGGTACAGCAGTGGAAAATAGGACACCAGCTAGACAATTTTAAACTTTCAACCCAAAGTTACTGGAGACAATGAGCACCGGTAGGGTTTATTACAAGAAGGAAAAGACCACAGAACACACAGCAGTGGAAAACCATTCAGCAACTGGGCAATTTAAAATAACAACTTTAGGTCAATAGTTACTAGAGACAGAGATCACACTTGGGGATTTTATTATAAAACTGAAGAGACCTCAGGAGGAAGGGCCACAAGTAGTGATGAGGCCGGGCTTGGTACTATCCTGGTTCACCTGAGATCGCACAAGCCCACTAAAAACTCTGACTGCTCCCCCCTCCTCCTGATACAATCAGTTGCAAAGAGGTGCTTTGCCTGTCCCACAGCTGTACATCACAAAGGGGAAGGGAGTGCCCCCACCCCAATCACCGCCCCTGATTGGGTCAGGAGGAGGGGTTGGCAGTCAGATTTTTGAGTGAACTTTGGGGGAAATTAGGCAAACTGCATTCACACCAAGCCCAACCTCATCTCTAGCCAGCAGAACTGTACTTCTAAATAGCAAACTCAGGCTCAAATTGACTAGAAACAAAAAGTTTTACTACAAGAATTAATATAAAGCAAATGATACAGAAAGGTAGAATTGACCAGTAGCAGGACACTTTTAATGAGGAATAATAGGCCTAACTGGTGTATTCCTAACTTTTCTTTTTCTCTTGTAGTAGGGGGCTGCATTACAAACAAGAAATGCACACATCTTCTATCATTTTGAGTGTCAGGAGTAGGAGAACTTATTTTTGGGTCTTTTTGATTGTAGGTTATGGTAATGGTGAGAAATATACAGCTAAAGTTTAATGTTTTTTACTATTTGGGCCGTTTTTGCTTTGATAAAAAATAATCAGGAAATTGAACATTTTTCATCAAATGAAGGCTCGAAGTGTCCTGAAAAAAGAAACAATGTATACTTCCCTTGGCTACACTAAGTAGTAACAAAGATATGTCCAGTTTTATTAACACGTGACAAAGTTGCAAATCTGGAGTTACTCTAATTTTTTAAGGCGTTCAGCTTACTGGTGCACAGCTCCACATGCAGGTTTACGGCATTGCCCCTAAGCATTGTGAACAGGATTTGTGTATGTTAATTGTTTCCCTGTCAGCCACATTTGTCAGGAAACCGTGGGTGTTACCTCTCCTCGGGGCCGACGGGTACGGTGTAGGGCACGGGGTCTCCTCCAGCCTTGTAGAACTCCTGGCACTGGGGACGCCGGTGCGCATGCGCGAAATGCGCTGTGGGCGCGCACGGAACATAGGCTGCGTAGCGCACCTGCTCCCGGTACATTTAGGCGAACTGTGGCTGCAGCGGCCTGTGTCCCCGCTGCTCTCCGCGCCTGTGTTGGCGGAGGCAGCGGGGACACAGGCCGCTGCATTCTGCCGCTGAGCCTCTAGCGTCCTCTCGTCATCCTAAGCTCAGTATACCGCAAGCTACTGCTCTCGGTATACTGAGACATCGCAGCTGAAGCAGATCAGTCAGCGCTGGCGGATAGGAGCGGGGAGGGGTGAATTAGACTGGTACAAGACAACAGAAGGGCAACAGCGCCGTGTCAGGTTCCTCGCATCACCTTTCATCATCTCGTGGAGTCACGAGGCGGCCCAACGAAGTACTGATGGGGGGTCATAATAATCCGGCCACTCGGTGTATATAATAATCCGGCCACTCGGTGTATATAATAATCCGGCCACTCAGTATAGTGTATAGGCTCGTCAGCCGGATAATAAATATATTTTTGATTTTAATGCTGGTATGTTAAAGAAGAACTATGGGGCACCATTTTTCCCCCATAGTTCTCTTTAGGGTCACGAGAGGATATATATACGTTGACCCAAAACTTAGCATATAGCAGGCTATTGCCTGCTATATGCTGAGAGTGCCGCATCTGGGATGGATCCCCATAACACTGTTGAGTTCCATCCAGCTAACCTAAGTGGCAGCAGGCTCTGCCTATCTAGGGGAAGAGCCAGCTGTGCCCACCCCTTCCCCTGTCCAGTGCTCCAGTCAGCGCTGAGGGATC
>NW_017309241.1:149676-154492 GCF_000935625.1 Nanorana parkeri | reverse complement strand
GTGTTCATTCACTGTCCAATCAATAGAGCCGACCTGTGACAGCTTCAGTGTCACAGGTCGGCTTGAATTATGGGGGACGAGTGTTTTTCACTGGTACCATAATTCTCCTTTGAGTACAGTATATAGGAAATTGGGGTACGAGAGCAAGATTTTTAAAATGTTTTTAATTAGTTTATTGTGTATGTCATAGAATTGATTTGTCATAAAGTTACATTTATTTAATGGATTATATTTTGGAAAATTGTATCCTTTAGCGAAGACATCTCTGGGGGGGACCTTTTCGCATTGGAATTGACAAAGCTACTATAATAATCTTTTATAAGGATTTTGGAATTATGAGCAGACACAAATTTTTTTAGTTAATTGTTTTTGCTTTACTTATTATTATTATTATACAGGATTTATATAGCGCCAACAGTTTGCGCAGCGCTGTACAATATAAGGGAGACATTACAGTCACAACACAATACAAGACAAGATGGTAAGGAGGGCCCTGCCCCTGGGGGCTTACAATCTAAAAGGGAGGGGCCAGTGATACATGAGGAGGTAGCTGTGTGGGGATGAATGTGAAGGTTGACTGGTTAGGTTGAGGTGGGATAGGCTTCCCTGAAGATATTAGTTTTTAGGGATCGCCTAAAGGCAGTCAAGGTGGGAGACAGGTCGGATAGAGGGATAGGTCGGATAGACGGACAGGTCCGATAGAAGGATAGGTCGGATAGACGGACAGGTTGCATAGACGGACAGGTTGGAGTCTTGTGTCATTCAAAATTCAATACATCGTTCTTTGTGCTATAGGAAAGAAAATGTCTTATTGGTAATACTTCCGACTTGCCTGACCCTGGGTGCATTACAGAAACTACAGACCCAGTGAAAATGTGTTCGGACTCTTTTGATGTCTGCATAGTAGAAACGTTGTTCCCTTTTCTTTCCGTGTTCGATTACATTGAACTGTTTTCAATGTGTGTGAAAAATCTTTACTATGTTATAAGGTTTGTTTTTTTCACCCTCTAGCTGACCGTCTACATGACCTTATGGTGCCTCTATTACAACCTTGGATGCTCAGGTCTGTCACTTTGCTTGCCACTGCTGAGCCACAAATTAGCTATTTGATTGTCAAGTATAGTTAGTTACACCATCATTATTATTATTATTATTATTAATATTCAGGATTTATATACTGCAGCACCAATAGTTTGCACAGAGCTTTTTGCAACATATTGGGAGACCGTACACTTACAATACAATTCCATACAAAAGTATTGGAGGATCCTGCTTTTGAGAGCTTACAATCTACAAAGAGGGGCAAACGATACAGAATGTAATGACGGTGAGGGATAAGCTGATTGAAGGAGTAGATATACAGTTTTTAAGAGGAGGTGGGATAGACTTCCCTGAAAAGGCAGAGTTGATGATAGCTGGATAGGTCACGGTAGGGAGTTCTAGAGGAAAGCAGAGGCTATGGAGAAGTCCTGGAGGTGAGCATGGGAGGAGGTGATAATGGGCTTGACAGAAGGAGGTCTTGGGAGGAGTGGAATGGACATTTAGGAGATATCTTGAGATGAGGTTGGAGATGTAACCAGGGGCGGAGTTGTAGATGGCTTTGTATGTTGTTGTTAGTATTTTAAATGTTATGCGCTGCACTATTGGAAGCCAGTGGAGGGATTGGCAAAGAGGGACAGGGATGGAATCAAGTGGGATTGGCAGAGGGGGTAGTGCCCACTGAGCGGTTGGTAAGGTGGATGGGTATGACAGCAGCATTCATGATAGGGGCTGAAGGGGGGATAGCCTGTGTAGAGGTCGGCCAACAAGAAGGGAATTGCAATAGTCAAGATGAGAGATGACGAGAGAGTGAATTAGTAGCTTTTTGGTTTCATTTGTTAAGAAAGGACGAAGTTTGGAAATGTTACAGAGATTAATAGGGCATGATTTGGTCAGTGATTGGATGTGGGGCCTGAAGGAGAGGTCAGAGTCCAGGATTACACCTAGCAGCCTTGCTTGTGTTTAGGGAATGATATTTGTATTTTCCCATGGAGAAGTCCGGGGAGTGGACATGGGGGTGGAGGAGATATGATGAGCTCAGTTTTTGAAAGATTGAGTTTAAGGAAGCGGTGCGGCAGCCATATTAATATGTCAGTGGATCATATCATGACACTCCCTGTACAAAGTGCAATCAATAGAATTTTGCAATTTCATTAAAGCATTTAATTGTAAAAGATAAGCCATCAGACTGTCTTCCACTATTTTAGAAGTTCATATACAATTTGAGAAAATGCCGGAAACGTACACTTATATATCGTATTTTTCGCTCCATAAGACGCACTTTTTTCACCCCAAAAGGCAGGGGAAAATGTGTGTGCGTCTTATGGAGCGACTCCCTAGTTTTTTGTACATGTAGCCCTGCTAAAGCAGAACTAAACGTACGTGGTTTTCGGGTCACCCGCTCCTCTGGGGGACCCGAAAACCACGGGATAGGAGGTCACCATAGAGCCCCTAGAGCAGACAAAGAACGTCCGTTCCTCGTCTGCTCTGTGTGATCACAGAGACCGTGGCGCTGTAATCACAGCGCCACCTGTCTCAGCTGTCACTTACTGCAGCTCCTCTCACAGAAACTGCCTGCGTCCTATGTACCGGTGTGCCTTATGGAGCGCAAAATACGGTAATCAACATTACACTGGTAAATTCTTTGCAACATGGACTAACTTTCTAACACAAGAACTGCCCACGTTTCAGCTGCAGGACATAATGTCCCTATTCCAACATTCATCTTGGTATCTCCTAGCCATATCAGAAGGATCTTTGAGTGCACTTGATATACTATAATATCTAGATGTTGCGATTTAACTACATATTGTTGCTGAAATGCTTCTTATATGTTTTTTTTTTTTTTATATTAGCCCTTTGGGCCCCCCCCCCCCCCTTTCATGTCCCTTATCCCAGTGAATTCCTCCCTGGAAATACTGTTATATTTGCAATGCATCCACAATCAAAATTTGCTATATTTTTACCCTACGTCTGCCCACTCTTTCTCTTCCTCTCCCATGTCTTCTTCTCTTCCTCTTCTCTCCACGCTTTTATTGAATATAGTGTTTTTACGGTACTTTTTGACTCATTCAATTACTCCAAGTGTTAATTGCATTAGGAGGCTACTGATATTGTCTTCAGAGTAACGTGTTCAAGGTATTACTGAACCTATATTATATGTATAGATGGCATATTTACTTGGACTGCATGGCTGTACACCACTGTTTGACGTACGCTACTCTTTTAAATCATTGTATGTTTTATGCAATACAATAAAGAAATACATGCTTAATAAAAAAAAAAAGTACTGTATTTTGCGCTCCATAAGGCGCACCGGTACATAGGACGCAGGCAGTTTCTGTGACAGAAGCTGTGACAGAAGCTTCAGTAAAATTGTAGAAATGTCACTAGCACACCAGTCCTTTTAAGATAGCAAAAGCTTCATTTATTGAAGTTTTTTTTTTTGGGGGGGGGAAAGTGCGTCTTATGGAGCGAAAAATACGGTATGTTTGGGGTCAATCTTATGCGTGAGCATGAGGTGATGTAGAGTGTTTTTAACATCCACCAAAGTGGGCCGAGTGGGGAGGAGCCATGACCGTAGAATGTTCTTTTTTTGCTGCCATAAGGCAATAATGTTCCCATTTGGGACGGTGGAGAGTGAGAATGAGTGGAAGAACCATCCACCACATGAAATAAGCAAAAGGTTGGGGGAAAATGTTCTGGAAACACTCGGAAGAGAGGTCATATAACTAAAAATGTTGTCCCAAAATTGTTGGATAAATGGGCATTGCCAGAATAGGTGTGTCAAATCAGGGCGATGGAAAAGGCACTTCGGGCAATGGGTCAACCATTCCGGAGAATGAGATGGGGGGTGGAAATTAAATGCGCAATATGCCCTGTGTATCGCTTTAAATTGGATTTCTCTCCACGTCCCACTGGGGACACCCTTACATACACTATGCCAGCTCTGAAGCATCAGATCGTATGATTCTTCGGGGGAACTTCTTTATTTTTAAACAATAATATTTATTTTCCCTAGCTACAATATTTGGTTCACAAAAGTGAATTTTAATAATTTTATAGTACTATAGTACTAATATTTGTAGTACTATTTTTCTGCCTTTTTATTATCAAAAGACTTGAAATGCGTTCAGGAATAATCTTCAGCTGATCATTAGATGTGTACTTTCCTGTATAGTGAACCGCAGTGCAATAATACTCATTATGGGAGGTTTTCATGACACTCAGACCCTCCTGGGTATAGTTTTATTCTTCAAAGTCTTATTGTTCCCTCTGGAAGAGTTCCCGTGTTTACACATTTGGGATCTAATTATAGATTATAATAACATGTACTGACTGTTGTAATTATCTATAAATATTATTGTAACTTTAGAGAAAACAACTTTTCGTTAATTTTTATTGTTGTCTGTGATGGGAAATTTTCCAATGAGGATACTTGTTCCCTTGACAACATTATAATGTTATCCTCTAAAATCCTGTTGTGTCTACAGGACAGAAAGTGAAGGGAAATCTCTATAATGAGACACAGATGGTAAAATTACTTTTTTTTGTGGCGATGGGGGGTATTTCATTGGATTTTACAGGGTTATTCACAAAAGGGTGAAGAGTTTGGAGAAGGCCGGAGCAGTGGACAATCTAGGACAACATAGCTGAACTGGAAAGTGAGCTGAATTGGAGAATTTTTCCAAATCAGCTACTTTGTCCTAGATTGTTCACTTATCCTGCCTTCTCCAAACTCTTCACCCTTTTGTGAATAGCCCTGTTAGTGTTTTAT
>NW_017309241.1:146948-149602 GCF_000935625.1 Nanorana parkeri | reverse complement strand
TTTTTGGGAGGGGGTCAGCAAATTGAGCTTATTGCTGACACAAGCAAAGCTGCCTTTGTTAGCAGCACATCGCACCTACTATTGCAGTTTATTGCTCCAAATCGCCAAATTTGAAGGGCACCAAAGTAACAGATCCCCATTCCTTGTCATAGCTGATCATAAGTTTAGGCAGTCCTCTGTTTTTATCGTGCCTTGGAGGCCTATTTGAGCACACCTACCTTTCTGCAGGAGGATGTAACAAAATTTGTTTTATTAGATTTTAAGGAAGAGAGCACCATGAACATAGAAAGAAGGTGGACCCAACAGGCAGGGAGAAGCAATTGCCAGGGAGGTTCCTGCTGCTGCAGCTTACTGCCAAGTTGGCATGAGCAATGAGGAGGGTGGGGATGATGATGATGAGGTTTCAGACTGTACCTGGGTGGTGGAGATTGCAGAGGAGGAAAATAAGGGAGAGGCACAACATCAGTAAAACAGGATGTTATCTAGGAGCAGTTTGTAGAGGAGTGGAGAGAGTCACCCTATTTCACCAGAATGTGCTGTCATTTTCACTTCTATATAAAACCTGCCTTGTTTCTCCATCTTACATAGCAGCCTAGTAAAATGGCTTCCATGATGTGCAGAGTTCCCGTACTATATTTCTGTCTACTGTCTATGACATACTATTCAGTGATTTTTCTTTCACAATAAACCTGCCTCCTCTCTTTCTCATAAATTGCTGCTCAGCTAAGCTAATTACATACTCTCCAGCCACTGCGCTGTGTCAGGCTATTGTCTCTGAAATATGGTTCTGTAATTTTTTTTCTTTAGCTCTGGCATGTAGGCTCTTGTTTCTGAAGTGTTTTTTGTGTACTGTGTTCACCTTTCATGAAACTTTGTGGATGATATAGTGCGGTACTTCATTAAATAAAAGATCCTGGGCTATGCTATGAGTGTTTGGCCACTGTTATGAAAGAATTCAACTTTATTTGTTTTCCGTTGTCTTTCAGATCTTTTTTGTCTACTACTTCAACTGTTCAAATCAGGCCTACTCCTGCTAGATACAATGTGTGGCAGCAAAAAGTAGCTAAATAGATTTTATTTGTATATTTTAAATTTAAAATAATCACTTGGCGATGCTGCTGGTAAATGTAAGCAAAAGGGGGGGGGGGCTTCATGGATTCTTGCATCGGGGCCCTGAGGTCACTAGTTACGCCTCTGGTCTGCAGTATTGGAATTCTCTGGATCGTGCGGTCTGTTCATATACTACTACATTCCAAGGTGGAGACACACCTATTGGACCAGCACCTGGGGAGTTCTGATGGTGGCTAAGGAATTGGAGCGGTGAGATTTCCTTTGGCTCTACATGCATGAGTAATAGTCACACCCCTCATCTCATGTGTCCTTGCACTGACTTGTAATACAGAGGAATAAAGAAGGCATGTCTGACCAGAGAGGAGGCATGGCTCACTGGTTCTTGAGTTCCTTGTCTTGAGTTTTCTTGTAACTGTAGTGTCTACCTAGGGGCACCCTAGCCTTTTTGCCACCTGAGGTAGCAGGAAAAGGGATCCGCTGGTGGTGCACACTAATCATGGGTGCAAAATGTGGGCAGTGGGGGGGTGATCTATGCATCATTGCCCAGCTCTGGTCGGTGTCCTGACCAGCTCCTAGTGATGTCATTGGTTGCCAGGAGCTGAGTGGGACGCCGTCTAGAGAATCCCAGGATACTAAGAGCTGGGCAGGTAGACGTGCATGGCCCTAACACATCTCCCTGCCAAGCTTTTAGCAACCTGGGAAAGGGTCAGCACAAACACTGTGCAGCAGAGCGGACATGCCACACTGCCTACCACCCCCCTGCATGGCCCAAACAGATGCCGTATGAGGCAATAGCCTCACACTGCCTCATTATAAGAACAAACTGTTGGTGCTACATCAATCCTGCATAACAATAAAAAATGTTTGATCACAGAGTGCAGTCGGTACTGCAGTCAAGCTCTGGGGCCTGTTGGGCTGAGCAGTAATATTTAGACAGTAGATTGCAAAGACGGGGGAAAAAGGAGTAACGCTAAGAAAAGAAAAAATATATAAAAATAAATATAATTATGGGCAGAGCTCCAGGGTTTCAGAAAAATGTATTCAAACAGCGCAAAGCCCCTAGCATAGAAATCCCATAGTAGGAGCCCTCCAATAATTAGATATTCAAGTACAATATAAAGTGCATCCAAACATATTTATTTAAACATTGCAACACATAAAGATAAATCACCTCATTACATTTAAAACTTATTTAAAAATCGCATAGCTTCCCTGAAGTGACTCAATGTGGGACAGAAATAAACAGGGTTGAAATACCCGCAGGGCAGAGCAGCAGTCATTGATATAAACGGATACACCGTTATGAGGTGGTGGATACTAATGTATCAGCATATGATGATAGGATTACTCACTTGTTCCTCACTTGTGGCCACAAGGGAAAGAGTCCGTACTTCTATGATAGATATTCCAGTGGTATTCTTAGTAAAGGTTTTTTATTCAAAAAACATTTGTAATCCTGCTGATCGCTTAAATGTTTCCACCACTTGCACCAACTTCCATTGAGTTTGATCCCGACCTGTTTCACTTCACATCTACTGTGGACAGGTGGCCCGACAATTCCCCTGCAAGTGCGGCCGCACCTT
>NW_017309241.1:129908-146223 GCF_000935625.1 Nanorana parkeri | reverse complement strand
AATATAAAGTGCATCCAAACATATTTATTTAAACATTGCAACACATAAAGATAAATCACCTCATTACATTTAAAACTTATTTAAAAATCGCATAGCTTCCCTGAAGTGACTCAATGTGGGACAGAAATAAACAGGGTTGAAATACCCGCAGGGCAGAGCAGCAGTCATTGATATAAACGGATACACCGTTATGAGGTGGTGGATACTAATGTATCAGCATATGATGATAGGATTACTCACTTGTTCCTCACTTGTGGCCACAAGGGAAAGAGTCCGTACTTCTATGATAGATATTCCGGTGGTATTCTTAGTAAAGGTTTTTTATTCAAAAAACATTTGTAATCCTGCTGATCGCTTAAATGTTTCCACCACTTGCACCAACTTCCATTGAGTTTGATCCCGACCTGTTTCACTTCACATCTACTGTGGACAGGTGGCCCGACAATTCCCCTGCAAGTGCGGCCGCACCTTAGAACGTGGGTGAACGATGTTCCATGGGCAAGGTATCCAGTGATGTGCTTGATCAGGGATTAGAAATTGGTGATCTCCGCTGTCGCTGTGTTGCTTGAGCAGGCCTCGCTCAATACTGTCAGTATAGCAGAGGCTCTCCTGCTCGATCACTGCGATAACATACAAGTGGTAAGTCCTGGGTCCTCAGGGAAGCTAGTCACACGCTGAACCCTCAGGGAAGCTAGTCACACGCTGAACCTATGTTTAAATAAATATGTTTGGATGCACTTTATATTGTACTTGAATATCTAATTATTGGAGGGCTCCTACTATGGGATTTCTATGCTACTAGGGGGTTTGCGCTGTTTGAATAATATTTAGACAGCCTGTACCACTGATGTGACAGGAATTAAGTGGAGGAAAGACTGAAAGTGGATACTGCTAGAACAATGTACAGATTATCTTGTAGGACTAACATTGGTATCAACAAACAATGTTGGTTTCAGCTCTTCATTAGTGCCCCATGTCCTGAGACTTGCACTACCAGAAGGGCCGGATTTACTCTCTCTGCTACCCCAAGGCCAGGTTCCTTAATGCACCTCCCCTATCCGCCAACCCCACCCCCCACCCCCCTTGGAGACTGGCAGACCTTCAGGCTGCATGCAAGTGATCTCGGTGACATCGCCGAGATCACTTGTACGAAACAAGCAGCGGCTTCCCCTCTGTACGTTTAGCTCTGCTTGCCCAAAGCAGGGCTAAATGTAGAAGACAATACCCGCCCGGCGCCCGGGAGATAGGAATTCCACACCCCTGCTGCCCCTCTACTCCCTGTTGTCCCGAGGCCGGGTCTTGATTGGCCTTGTAGGAAATCCGGCCCTGACTATTAGATGACATTCAAGACCTGGCAGACATCATGTTCATTCAGAATGAGGTCAGGCAGTTGACCAGACAGAACATTTTAGACCTTAAAAGAAACCTTTGCTGAGAAAATAAGTAGGCCATCTCTTTCTGAAAATACTAAGTCCCTGATAGTCATGCTAATCTGAGGATGTCAATTCTCCAGCCACTGACCCAGAACAGGTCTAAAAAATTGGGCCTTGTGAATCCGCTCTAACTTCATTTTTGCATGCTTGTTTCTGGTCTATGACTCTAAGTATGGAAGCCGGAGACAGTCAGTCAGCTTGCATTTTCACAACGAAGCCACCAATGGCAGCCCACATATTTCTCTCAGCACAAGTTTCCTTTAAAGGACAACTTTACCCCACCAGCCATGTCCTCTTGCTGTTGCACATGCATGATGGCTCCATTCATGCCTTTGTCACAATCTGGTGGATGGCTGGAGGTTACCATATGTATAACTAAGGCATAATGGATGAATGAATAGAGCTATGGCACATTTGTACAGTATAGAGAGAAGTTAGTGGGGACATTTAGTCACCATGGGATCACTTGTATACAAAACAGTAAACGTAAAAGAAGAGTGAATATACTTCTCTTTCTGGTGGCCCACAGCCTAGTTCGGCTCGAACTATGAGGATGAGTGAAAATCACTCACCTCATAGTTCTCCTTTAACTATTTCCTGGCCATGGCACGTATTCCCCCACCTCCAGGAGTGTTGAGTATCTGCTTCCCTGACGCATCTTCCACCAGCTTGTGCATCACTACAGGACATATCAATCGTTGGGAAGAAACATACATGTATTCAACACAACCAAGGAGTCGATTAATTGCAGAGGCTGGGAGGCAGCAAAGAGGCTGTGATTCAACACATGGGCCACCATGAAGAGAAGCACATTCACTCTATGGGTCTATTCACAAAGCTGCTGAAGGATCTGGCAGTAGCTTCGGCCGATCAGTAGAACTGAAGGGCTGCTGTACGGGCTATTCACAATAGCCCGTACAGCTCCCGAACGTGGTCAAGCGGCTCAGTCGAGCAGAACAGCTCAGCGGCATTCGGCTATTCACTCACTGCTGTTCGGCATCTATAAGAATAGGCAGAACAGCAGTGAGTAGCCTGCCGGAGATCCGGCTCAGCCGATCCAGATGTTGGATCGGCTGAGTCGAACTCCTTCTGCACTTCGGGTTGGCCGAACATGCTGAGCATGTTCGGCCGACCCGAAGCCATGTGAAGCAAGCCGATGTACGGCTGATTTCAGTCGTACAAGCCTGAAGTGAATAGCCGAACAGTGTTTGGCTCACTTCACTTGGGGTCGGTTGTTCACTCGGCTGCCTTCGGCAGCTTAGTGAATAGACCCGTATGTTTACATGTATGGGTTTTTTGATCAAATGACCTTGCAGTAACAGGGCCACTTCAAAATATATAATTGTTAAAAAAAAAGAAAAGAAAACTGACTCAAAACATTTCAAATTTGCTGTAAGGTAATGATTAAAGACCCAGTTTTTTTTATTTATTCAAAATCTATGTATTACACAGGATCCAGATGTTTGTCCATCATTTACTGGCAGGCAAATATCTAATTAATTAATTAATTTGTATACAGGAAAACCATGAGAAAATGTAAGACAAAGAATTACACAAATATCCTAATCTTCAGAGGGGAGATTTTCCCTCACTTCCTGTCCGGTTGATGCGTATGGACAAAACAGGAACCGAGACAAAAAAATTCCCCCACCCAGGACAATTTTGTCTTTTTCTGCAGGATGTAGATTTCCCTGCTACTTCCTAATTAATGGTTGAAAAACAGTAGAAGAAATGACACAGACATCAATAAAAAAGCTGACAGAGGCTCTAACCCCTACCCACTGTATTTTAAACAAAGCCAAGTTATGACTAGAGCTGGGCTTTCTGAGATACATATGAATAATTTGTTGAACAACATTGAGTACACTTAGCTAATTCCTGCTAATTAAGACAGTGGCCTTTGTTTTTTTTTTTTTCAAAGCATTTGATGCATTTTCTGGGAAAGCAGCGATACACATGTATATTCTTGTTAATTTCATCCAATCCAGACCAGATGTTGTCATTTGTTTTTTTGGGGGAATATACATCCATCATATATAAGTTATCATATACAAACGCTTTCATGTTATTGTTAAATTTATTAAACACAGAAAGTTTGTTGATAATATTATCGTCGTGCTTTGTGTTGGCGCACACGCCCACGCACGGGGAGTTAAGAGTGTAGAAGAGAACGCAGTCCTCTCCGGATTTCTTGTTCAACAATCTCTCCACGGGGGATCCGGGTGAGGGAAACAGCAGACGATATTCAGAATGAATGTTAGGTTTCTTCTCGTTCTTCATGTCTCTGTATGTTGCCAAAACCATTTGCTTTCCTTCATAGATGTCGCCTTTATTTATGGCCTTGGTAATTTCATCGGCATTTTCATTTTGCAAGATTCGGAGATCGTTGTTATTGGAAGAGAGACTTCCACATTCTTCTTTGGTGAGAACAGCAACAAAGGCGTGCTGCTTTGCTCCGGCCCTAAAACAGAAAAGAAAAGTGAAATCAATAAATAAAGAAGACCTTTTTTTAAACTGAACACGAGGCACAAAACCAGAGGATATAAATCCAATCGGTGTGCGCCAAATGCCTTTGCAAGCTCAAATGTTACCTTGTAAATGTATTGGTGACATCATCACTGTGCTGTACATAGACTGTGCAGAAAGCAGAGCTGTGGGAGGGATCCAGCATTTATTCAGTCTTTATTACTGGAGGGGGGCGGAGACAAGACCAGTCACCCTGCACAAGGAGAGAGAGCAGCAGTGAGCGGTCTTTATTACAGTGGGGGGCGGAGACAAGACCAGTCACCCTGCACAAGGAGAGAGAGCAGCAGTGAGCGGTCTTTATTACAGTGGGGGGCGGAGACAAGACCAGTCACCCTGCACAAGGAGAGAGAGCAGCAGTGAGCGGTCTTTATTACAGTGGGGGGCGGAGACAAGACCAGTCACCCTGCACAAGGAGAGAGAGCAGCAGTGAGCGGTCTTTATTACAGTGGGGGGCGGAGACAAGACCAGTCACCCTGCACAAGGAGAGAGAGCAGCAGTGAGCGGTCTTTATTACAGTGGGGGGCGGAGACAAGACCAGTCACCCTGCACAAGGAGAGAGAGCAGCAGTGAGCGGTCTTTATTACAGTGGGGGGCGGAGACAAGACCAGTCACCCTGCACAAGGAGAGAGAGCAGCAGTGAGCGGTCTTTATTACAGTGGGGGGCGGAGACAAGACCAGTCACCCTGCACAAGGAGAGAGAGCAGCAGTGAGCGGTCTTTATTACAGTGGGGGGCGGAGACAAGACCAGTCACCCTGCACAAGGAGAGAGAGCAGCAGTGAGCGGTCTTTATTACAGTGGGGGGCGGAGACAAGACCAGTCACCCTGCACAAGGTGAGTGAGCAGCAGTGAGTGGTCTTTATTACAGGAATCTTCAAGTTTCACTTGAAACTTGATCACTTGATCCACAGATCTGGAAGAAATACCAAAGCTCACCAAGATTCCAGGAACAATATGCATGTATATTTTGACAATATTTGCTATCTTGTTATCTTATTGGATAAATACATTTCAAATATCCACCAAAACAAAAAGTGTGCAAAGTGTGACAGCATGCTGCAGAGAAGGACCCTTGCTCTCAGTGTGGAAGCAGTGTTCTCTCTGCAAATGTTTGAAATCCCCCCCCCCCCCAGTAATTTCGCTGACTGCAGAGCAATAGGTCTGACTTGTTTTTTCTACTGAACCGCATACAGCTCCATTTGAATTGAAAAAAGAAAAAGCTGCATATGACTTATTTTCCCTCCAGTTGAAATTAACCTCAATAGGTGATGCAAGGATGGTAAAACACCATCTTGGGACTGTCATGTGTACTGCTCAATTCAATAGTCAATAGGATTTTTATTGTCTGCTTTTGAGGTGCGTTTAAAACGCGAGTCAAGTGCAGGAAAACAACGTTAGTCTCTGTAAGCCCTAAAACGTTTTGTAATGCACTAGCCTTACGGCCTGCATCTACAGGATTCTGTTTGCTTCTAATGGGTTTTCCATTTTACTACAAGTGAACGGGAATAGACTTGTGCGCCGTCAAAAAATTCGTTCTGTTTCGTTTCGTTTCGGAATATCCGTTATTTCGTATTTCGTAATTCGTAACTGAACTCAATTCGGATTCGGATTTGTACGAAATACGAATTTTCGTTAGTGGCGGTTATATTTTCGTAACTTTACGAACATTCGTTATGATGAAGTTAAAAAGCAAAATACCTTTGTTAATATTGGAGTGGTAGTTGTTTTTTTATCCGAAATACGAATTCCGTTAACGGATTCCGTATTCCGAATTCCGTATTTCGGACTTTAAAAGAAAAACTACCATCAACTCCAATATAAATGTACTTTGCTTTTTACCTTTAATATAACGAATGTTCGTAACGGAATGAAAATACGTCAACGGAATTTCGTATTTCCTGCCTGTATTTGTAATGCAACTCTCAGCAGCAGAAGAGAACCTCTGATTGGTCAACCAAAACGAAATACGAATTCCATTAACGGATTCCGTATTCCGAATTCCGTATTTCGGACTTTAAAAGAAAAACTATCATCAACTCCAATATAAATGTACTTTGCTTTTTACCTTCAATATAACGAATGTTCGTAATGGAACGAAAATACGTCAACGGAATTTCGTATTTCCTGCCTGTGTGTGTAACTGTGTATTGTAATGCAACCCTCAGCAGCAGCGGATCCGTATCTCGGATTAAAAAAAAATCTTGTCATGCTGTTCAACCTCATTTACAGGGGTAATATTAGTTCCTGTTTCAAAGAAATTCGGATCCGAAATTCGTTAACGGAATTTCGTATTTCGGATATAATTCGGAAACTGCCATTCGGATTTCGGATGCTCCGAAATTCGGAATTTCAGGAAAATTCGTACGAATTTCGATTCGTAACGAAACGAATCGCACATGTCTAAACGGGAATGCAAACCTCCTTGAAGCAATCGATCTCATACAATCGCATACAGTACATAGGTGGGAGCGTCCCACCTATGTATGCGTTCGATTGCTTCCTGATTTGGTAGGTGATATGTAAAACACACAAAAAAAAAATCATATATTTGACTATCCACTTTGGATGTTTATCTATTTTTCTTCATGGCTACTTCAGATTTCCTCCAGAAGTAGAATTCCTGAAGAAGCGCATGAAGTGTGAAACGCTTTGAATTTTAATGCAGCATGTTATAAGAAAATAGTGGCAGACCATTTGCATTCTTCTGCACAAAAGCTGCGCACGGGACGCTCTCGGACTTTCCAGCACAACAATGACCCCAAGCACAAGGACACGTTGGCCCTCCAGTGGTAGCAGCAGAAAAAGATGAAGGTTCTGGAGTGGCCATAACAGTCTCCTGACCTTAATATCATCGAACCGCTCTGGGGAGATCTCAAACGTGCGGTTCATGCAAGACGACCAAAGACTTTGCATGACCTAGAGGCATTGTGCCAAGATGCATGGACAGCTATACCACCTGCAAGAATTTGAGACTTCATAGACAACTATTACAAAAGACTGCACTCTGTCATTGATGTTAAAGGGGGCAATACACAGTATTAAGGACAAAGGGGATGCAGAATCTTGAACAGGGGTCATTTAGTTTTATTTATTTGCTGCCATGTTTTGTGTTATGATTGTGGCGTTCTGTTATCACCTACAGCTGAATATGAGTCCCAGAAGAAATAAAAGAAATGTGTTTTGCCTGCTCACTCACGTTTTCTGTAAAAATGGTACATACAATATATTACCAATTCTCCAAGGGTGTGCAAACTTTTGAACACACACAACTGTATAGGAACCCTTAAGGGTACCTGGGATAGGGTGGGTTGGAGATTATCTGACAGGTTCACTATATTTCACAATTATTTCATTTATTACACATACAAGTAACAATGCTTACAGTTTAAATGTGTCTTTAATGTACTTCGTTGCTCTGTGAACTTCTTCATTGGTAAGCGGTGCGACCATCATGATGCAGCTCCATAGGCACAACAATGTCAAGATGGTACGTCCCATTTTTGCCTGCAATTAAGAGTAATTAATAATATAATGTGTAAGTTCTAATTTTATGTTATGCTGGAGGATTTCATGTAGTATTCGGATGTGTCGCCTGCACTTCTTACAGCGTTGAGACCAAAACAGCCGTGGTGTTCGTAGTGATCGTCACAGATGGCGCTGTGTACATCAAGCATGTAGAAAGTGATGATCGCCAGCACTCAAGTAATAGCATTAAATTCTTGTGTTCATGTATTGGAGAAAGCCGTCACATACATCATAAAGCCAATGTTTCCGGGCCATGCAGGGTCCCTTCATCAGGGCAACATAGTGACAGCTTTGTGATGTATGTGATGGCTTTCTTCAATACATGAACACAAGAATTTAATGCTATTACTCGAGAGCTGGTGATTATCACTTTCTACTGCTTGCTGAAGTCTTGCTGAACAAAGCGTGCTCCAACAATGACATAACACCTCCAGCACACACACACATTAGCCTTTCACCAGTGAGATCCCATTTCCAGCACACGCAAAGATTGTTCTTTCCCCCAAAGAGATCCCACCCCCAGCACACATATACCAGCTAATAATTAGTGATGTTTTTACTTTGGAAGTAATTAACGTATTATGTTATTGTGTGGATGTGATCTGCATTCCTGGGATTCATCTCTCACCCGGGACTGGGATTTATCAGGCCTGTCCCCTCATTATATCTTTTGGGGACAGTTGGCACCTAAGCATCGCCTCATCTATGATTGATCGGGTAGAGGCGGTGCTTATGCTTGTGCTCTCGGGCTCCATGCCATCTCATTGCAAATAGCAGAGGGAGAGTTCTGCTTTTGTGGATGTGAGATGGGGCGATGTTAGATCTTCGGCGCTGTCCCATCACATGGCGGTGCCTGGGTGAGAGGGGTCCCGTGTTCAGACTGCAAACCTCCTCCTCAGATGAGCTGTTGTAAGGGCGCATGTGCGGACCTATGGCCCACATGTGTAAGTGTGGCGGGAGTCCAGTGAGATGAGGGGAGAGACGGACGGTTTGACTAGGGAGGCTGGAATTTGGACATGCGAGGAGCTAATTTACATTTAAAAGGTATAGAAATTGATATTACAGGTCCAAGTTTAAGAGTAGTTTATTGATATTCCAACATCAGTAGTATTTCTGGGTTTTCAAGCTATCTTTGATTAATGTGTAGACAATATCTAATACCTATAAGCATCACTGTGAGATATTTTTAGATACATCTGGATATCTTTGTATTTATTGGATCCTTTAGATGGTGAATGACATAAGAGACTTTTTTACTATTGTATATATTTGAGACATTGCTGAGTCGAACTCCTTCTGCACTTCGGGTCAGCCGAACATGCTGAGCATGTTCGGCTGATCCGAAGCCACGCGAAGCAAGCCGATGTACGGCGGATTGCAGCCGATATACGGCTGAAATCAGCCGTACCAGCCTGAAGTGAATAGCCGAACAGTGTTCGGCTCACTTGACTTCAGATCGGTCATTCACTCGGCTGCCCTCGGCAGCTTTGTGAATAGACCCCTAAGTCTTGATGATATTAAAGATATGGATGAAGGTTTTAAGGTTTTGCCCTGGCCTATAGGTATGACTTCATATCTAAATTGATTTATTTAATATTAGAGAGATATTGATTTGGATCACCTGTACATGTATTCATTTATATTTAGCAGCAATATGGATTACATTATAATTGTTATAGGAACTCCAGGATAGGCTTGCTGTCTCCCTTGTTCTGCCGCCTTTGTGCTCTCTCCATCTTCTTTGCTCCCTGGTTGATCAGAGATGTTCCAGAAATGTGGACCTACTCACCTACTCACCAAATCCCAACGATGGTACTTATGAATGTATGTACTTTTAGATGGTGGCCTCTCATCCTTGTCATGGAGTTAATTGTAAAGAGTTTGCTGCTAATGTTACTATCCCCGGTAAACATTTTATACATGAAAAGCATGCCCCCCCTTAATCTCCTTACTTCCAATGAGAACATGTTTAGATTTAGTAGCCTTGTCTCATAACTCAGGCCCTCCATCCCCTTTATGAGTTTGGTCGCCCTCCTCTGGACTCTTTCCAGCTCAAGGACATCTTTTCTGTGAACTGGTGCCCAAAACTGGACCGCATACTCTAGATGAGGCCGAACCAGTGATTTGTAAAGTGGCAGAATTATAGACTTATCCCTGCAAAACGTTCTCCTCTTAATCATTCGGCGGGCTATGGAGCCGCCGATCGTCTATATGTGAAACACCCGGTACCGGGTGTTCGCATTGGTCGGGTCTTTTCTGCCCGTGCGTGCCCGCGCAGAAAAAAATTGCCGTCTGTGCCGTCCGTCCGTTTTTTTACTACGGGCGGACGGCAAGAGGTTAATACAGGACAGGACCCTACTTGCTTTGTTTACCGCAGCCTGGCACTGCAAGCTATTATTCAGCCTGTGGTCTACAATGACCCCCAAATCTATTTCCCTTTCAGACTTTCCCAGCGGAGCTCCCATTAGTGTGTAATTTGCTTTCTTATTTTTATCCCCAAAATGCATTTCTTTATATTTATCGACATTAAACCTCACCTGCCATGTAGTTGCCACTCACCTATTTTATCCAGGTCCTCCTGTAATGTTATATTGTCTGATGTCTATTGCCCTCCCGATTTTGGTATCATCAGCAAACACTGAAACATGGCTGTTTACCCCCTCCCCAATATCGTTAATGAATAGGTTAAAAAGCATGGGGCCGAAGGGGTCCCTTGGACTTTGATGGTGCCGGCGTCCATCTGCTCCCTGATCTGTCTAGACGCACCCTTCATATGAGACGACTATTGCAACCACTTCTGGCTGCCATACAGGCCTCAGGTGCAAGCTACAAATGGGGCTTCCATTTTCATTTGATTGTACGCAAGACCTTCCTTTTGTAGACTCCAGCAGACCTCCCAGAGTTGTTCGCCTTTTTGGACGTCCCACCTATGTATGTGCCGAATTGGCTCCTGGCCACTTCAGATCCTGCTTCTATTCATGTCCCTCCATCTCAACATCCTGGCCTGGGTCCGTCAGTTTGTAGATCCTCTGGCAGTGTATATCGAAGCCCGTGTAATGCTGCTCGGAGGTCCCAACCTTCGACTGTGCCTCCATCTCTCAGTGAACCCTAATCTCTCTGTGAACCTTACTACACCCTTCTGGTTGGAACTTTCCTATGTTTTCTTTGTTTTGTTTTTGCTTTTTTTTTTTTTCCAGATTGGTGTCTAGAGTGTCGACGCCACTCACTGCTCCTTGACCATGTCTCATCCTATTACCACACCTTGACCAGATAATAATTGTTTATTTTAATTTTATTTTTGGTCAATTTATGTTTATTCCTTGGTTGCTGTTTATATATTGTTTATACGGAACCATCAGACAATTTACTCCACCTCCTATTCAATGGGCTCTCGGCGGGTGGTTTGGTTAAGGGTCTTGACCCGACTTGAATCTTTCTCGGAAGGGTTCTTAATCCTTGGAGGTGATTTCAACCTCGTCTTAGACCCACACATGGACCTATCAGTACGTAACGTGGGGACCCCCCGTCCGCCTCATAAATGCCTTGAATGCCTTCTGCGGTCTTTCCAACATAGATGCCTGGCGTCTGCTCAATCCGGAAACTAAAGATTACACGTTTTACTCCCACCCACACTAGAGTTACTCTCGTATTGACTACTTTCTCATCAGACATAGGGACCTACACATTCTGACTTCAGCGTCTATTGGAAATATCTCTTGGACCGATCATGCACCGGTTTCTATTCAAGTCCCTTCTTCTATGGATCAAGGTCCTAAATCATGGTGTCATGGCCTTAATGAGTCTCTACTACAGGATCCACTGTTTAAGGCAGATGTTGCACGTGAACTTGACTTTTTCTTTGCTGCCAATGTTACACCTGGCTGCAACCCTCTATTGGTGTGGGAGGCTCATAAACCGTATGTGAGAGGCGTCCTAATTAAGCATGGTTCTAGGCTAAAGAAAGAAAGGTCTGCCCAGCTATCTCTACTTTTACAGGACTTGCATGCCCTTGAACACCGCCATAAGATTTCTCTGATTTCATCGGTGTGGTCAGAGCTCACCACAGTCAATCTCTATATTATTTTAGGGCTCGTGCCTCTTTGGCTCGTTATCATGGTATGTTCTATGAACACGGAGACATCCTGGCGAATGCTCTGCGGGATCAGCGCTCGCAAACATATATTCCGCAGATCTCAATATTTCAGAGTCAAAGGGCTCATCTTCTCAAGGATATCGCAGATGCCTTTGGATAATTTTACTCCAACCGATACAATCTACCTTCTACTCCCGATTCGGGCAAGCCCTTAGAGGACTGACCGGATTTGTTTTCGTACTTCTCTCCGGCTGGCATGCCCATGCTACCTGGGGAACTTTCTGACTCGCTAGAAGCTCCTCTATCTATATAGGAATTCAGGGAAGCCATTCAAGATACCAAGACAGGCAAATCCCCTGGTCCAGATGGCCTTACGTTGATATATTACAAACAGTTTGAATCTCATTTAGGCCACCATTTTCTTGATGCTTATAACTCCCTGTCTACTGGCTCCAGATTTTCCCCCGATTCTTTGAGGGCATTCATCACGGTACTCCTGAAGGAGGGGAAAGACCCCTCTTCCTGCTTGAGTTATCGCCCTATCTCATTATTAAACGTTGAACTCAAACTGTTCACTAAAATCTTGGCAAATCGTTTTCTTCCTTATATTCCTTTTCTGGTGCATTTGGATCAGGTGGGATTCACTCCTGGACGCCAAGCCAGGGATAACATTATCAAAGTCCTCGACCTGATCCACCAGACTTCATCTTCAACACATTGCCTTTTCATTAGTACGGATGCAGAAAAGGCATTCGATTGGGGGATCTGGTCCTTCCTTGACTCTATTCTCCGGTACCTGGGACTAGGTCCTCAAATGATGCACTGGCTCAGGTCCATTTACTCCATTCCCACGGCCCAGGTTAAAGTTAATGGAGTTCTCTCTGATTCCTTTGGAATCTCTAATGGTACGCGTCAGGGCTGTCCCCTCTCACCACTTCTCTTTATCCTTTCTCTGGAGCCCTTCCTTTGTTCGATTCGGAACTACCGAGACATTAAAGGGGTCACTATCTCTAATAAGGAATACCAAATACCACGCTGCCTGTCATCTAAATAGATTGATTGGCACAGGCATTCGTCTACTAAGCTTTGGGTTCAACTGGAGCAGTCTTACTCGCACTTCCCTATAGGCGGGCTCCCCTTCTGCTTGGACTGTATTTCGATGCCAACCTCCTTGAAACTCCATCCGCTAATTGGCCCCACGCTTATGATTTGTAAGCGCATACTACAGTCTTCCTTGCTAGCCTCCTCTCCCACCCTTTTATGCCCGGCTTTGGGTAATTCCTTTTACGTTCAAAGGGGAAGGTCAGTATAGTTCACTTTCTTTAGGGTGCCCAGTGGCCTTCTTCATCTCTCATGACTGACCCAGTGGGGCCTTATCGACTGCAATTCTGGGAGGCCCTTCAATTGTGTCACTTTTTAGGTACCTTTCTGAGGCCTCTGGAATTTTCCAGACCTTTTACTCAGTTTGAGAAGCTATGCTCTGAATTGGGGTGCCTTGCTCATGCACTCTCCCTGATCTACCGCCTACTGATCAGACCGGTGGATGACTTTTGCCCTTAATTTTTGATATTGGGAGCACGAGTTAGATTGCTCTTTTACTCTAGAGGAGAGGCAGAAAATGTCTCTTATGTACTTTAAAACCTCGGTGAGTTCCAGGTTACAAGAACTTAAAGTGACATTAAACCCTCAGATTTTGTAACATAAAACAATACTGTAATGTGCGCCTTACTGTAATCCAAGGTTGTTTCCCTTCTCTTTGCTGCTCTTCCTTTTAAATCTGTATCTGTTCTCATGCTTGGAGAGAACTTCCCTTTTCAGCAGACTGCCTTGTCTCACACGGTGTCTGTGTATACGTTTGTATAGGCTGTAACCTGAGCCAGCACTACAGGAAGAGGCCCTGAGCTGAAAAGGGAAGTTCTCTCCAAGCATGAGAAGAGATACAGATTTAAAAGGAAGAGCATCAAAGAGAAGGGAAACTACCATGGATTACAGGAAGGCACACATTACAGTATTGGTTGTTTTATGTTAAAAAATCTGAGGGTTTAATGTCACTTTAATTATAAAATTCTTACAAGGTGGTATCTGACACCGGTCCAGGCCCATCGTTTCGATCCGTCCACTTCTGACCAATGTTGGCGTTGCCATGCAGATAGCGGTACTCTCCTTCACATCTTCTGGCCATGCCCCAAGTTGAAGTCGTTCTGGGATGGTGTGAATAAGATCTGTCAACGACTCACGGATTTTTCTCTTCCGACCACTCCAGCCTTTTATCTGTTACATCACCATACTATTTCGGTTAAACGGTATCAGAAGTCGATCCGCCGACATCTCTTGACTGCTGCGAAAGCTTGCATCCCGGCCTGCTGGAGACAAACATCACAACCATCCGTTGCCCTGTGGTTGCGTAAAGTTGAAGAGATCCACCGTATGGAAGAGATGATTTACTCACATCAGGATCGAATGGAAGCCTTTGTTCAAACTTATCAAAGTTAGCCTTCCTGAAGTTTAGGGTTTTTGTCCGACCAGTCGACTTCACTTTCCTATACCGAATATTGAAGGTAATCACATAGTGATCACTGTTACCCAGTGTCTCCCCAATCGCAATATCCTCAATTAACTCCCCATTATTAGAAATTATTAAATCTAGGATGGCATTTTTCCTAGTTGGGACCGCCACCATCTGATCCATGAAGTTGTCTCGCAACATGTTTAGAAAACGGACCACCTTTGTAGAATGGAATGTTCCATTAACCCAATTTATGTCTGGATAATCAAAGTCACCCATAACGATGACATCACCCTACTTCCCAGCCGTTTCTACTTGGGAGCGTAGCTGAGCCTCCTCCTCCCCCCCATATCTGGAGGTTTATAACAGACACCCACAATAAGTTCACGGCTAGCCTTCGTCCTTTCTAATTCTAGCCACAGGGATTCCACATCTTCCCCACCATTTAACACAATGTCGTCCCGTATGTGCACCTTTTAGATTATTTTTAACATAAATGCAAACTCCCCCCCTCTCCCACACATGTCCCTCCTGAACACATTGTACCCTTCTATGTTAGTGGCCCAATCATGTGTGTTATCTAGCCAAGTTTACGTTATTCCCACTATATTGAAGTTTTCTTTGAGTAACACAAACTCAAGCTCTTCTACTTTATTTGCTAGACTTCTAGCATTGGTGTACATACATTTAATTTTTGTCCTACTGTCGAAAAAAAGGCTAAATATTATCCCGCTCTCCGCTACATTTTTTATTTTGCCTTGCTATAATTGGATCATTTCTAATTTGATTAACTTCGGCCATACAATTCGCTATGTTAACTACAATATCTATGTTGATTTTATTGTTGATCTTGTTATTGATCTTGTTGACTGGAGCGAGCCCCCCATTAATCCCTGTATTACTCCCTTCCGTATTGTTTAATCTAGTTTAAATGCTCCTCCCAGTCTTTAAATATTAAATATTTAAATTAAGGAAAAGGACATTAAATATTTCCTTTTCCAAATTTGGACGGGATCTAAAATTTCGGATTAGTTTCTATTTAGATGCATTGACATCCGAATGTCTAAATTAACAAAAATGTGTCCAAATTTGCATTTGAAACGTAACGTAATGTACATGTCTACACCTGATCCTCAGGCTGATAAACCTCCCTGGGCTCTGAAGGTCTAAAGACCGCCAACATTATCACATCACCGGATTCCTAAAATCTCATATAAGCTTTAACTTGCAAATTTGCTTTTCTAACGTAATTTTCAATATTTTTAAATCTGCAGATTAAAGTAAAATGATGATTGGTGATCCTGCCATGAACGTCATCCTTTGGGCACCTGTTATAGAGTGACAACATTTCGTCCTATCTTCCAGTTGTACTCATGCCTTGTCTTCTGATGGAGGCTATGACAAGGCAGCAGGCTATTGTTGTCACCATCAGGGAACCCGCGTGGAGAAACGCCATGAAGCCATCACCGGAGTGCATGTGGACTGGGAAATGGTTGCATGGGGCAGCACTGAGATGTAAGAAGGGATTATAAAAGGTTTACACCGTATTTTACTATAACAGATGCTGGGTTATGATACAGTACTTTAGGAAGCCTCAGTTAGGGCTTACATCTACGTCAATTCAGATCTTCCTCTGCATTGTATACACATTTCAACAAACATTCAATATCATCAAATATGTAACAAGTTGAAATATGACAAGACAACAATATATTTCACCCAACTCCCCCCACCTCCCTTCATCCCAGTATCAGGTTTAGTACCCAGGTACCAGCACTCTGTACTGCATGTTGCAGAAACTCCACCTGATATCCAGTCATCACTAAACAGTGAAGCATCCCAGTCCATGTATTCTACAATAAGCCCAGAAGAGTAATGAAGCACCACCAGCAGAAAGTACCTGGAAGATGTTCCTCCTCTGAAGCCCGAAGATTCCTTTTGGCTGAACGATTGCTCGGAGTAAACTGCTATTTATAAGAGTCTCTGTTGGGTGGTTGGGTGGGTAGAACAGTAACACTCTGCTTGTCCAGAACAGTTCACATTAATCATCAACTGACTTGATCATGGTCTTGTTTTGGGACAGTTTCCATATAACTGGACAACATAACACAAAGCTTTTATTCACTGTGTCATTGAGTCAATAGGGCGCTTTCCATTTTGTGTTTAGATTCTCTGCTGCAATCAGGACTGGATTCACTCTGCCTGCCGCCCCAAGGCCAGTTCCCGCAATGTGC
>NW_017309241.1:122696-129388 GCF_000935625.1 Nanorana parkeri | reverse complement strand
TTTTTTTTTTTTTCCAGATTGGTGTCTAGAGTGTCGACGCCACTCACTGCTCCTTGACCATGTCTCATCCTATTACCACACCTTGACCAGATAATAATTGTTTATTTTAATTTTATTTTTGGTCAATTTATGTTTATTCCTTGGTTGCTGTTTATATATTGTTTATACGGAACCATCAGACAATTTACTCCACCTCCTATTCAATGGGCTCTCGGCGGGTGGTTTGGTTAAGGGTCTTGACCCGACTTGAATCTTTCTCGGAAGGGTTCTTAATCCTTGGAGGTGATTTCAACCTCGTCTTAGACCCACACATGGACCTATCAGTACGTAACGTGGGGACCCCCCGTCCGCCTCATAAATGCCTTGAATGCCTTCTGCGGTCTTTCCAACATAGATGCCTGGCGTCTGCTCAATCCGGAAACTAAAGATTACACGTTTTACTCCCACCCACACTAGAGTTACTCTCGTATTGACTACTTTCTCATCAGACATAGGGACCTACACATTCTGACTTCAGCGTCTATTGGAAATATCTCTTGGACCGATCATGCACCGGTTTCTATTCAAGTCCCTTCTTCTATGGATCAAGGTCCTAAATCATGGTGTCATGGCCTTAATGAGTCTCTACTACAGGATCCACTGTTTAAGGCAGATGTTGCACGTGAACTTGACTTTTTCTTTGCTGCCAATGTTACACCTGGCTGCAACCCTCTATTGGTGTGGGAGGCTCATAAACCGTATGTGAGAGGCGTCCTAATTAAGCATGGTTCTAGGCTAAAGAAAGAAAGGTCTGCCCAGCTATCTCTACTTTTACAGGACTTGCATGCCCTTGAACACCGCCATAAGATTTCTCTGATTTCATCGGTGTGGTCAGAGCTCACCACAGTCAATCTCTATATTATTTTAGGGCTCGTGCCTCTTTGGCTCGTTATCATGGTATGTTCTATGAACACGGAGACATCCTGGCGAATGCTCTGCGGGATCAGCGCTCGCAAACATATATTCCGCAGATCTCAATATTTCAGAGTCAAAGGGCTCATCTTCTCAAGGATATCGCAGATGCCTTTGGATAATTTTACTCCAACCGATACAATCTACCTTCTACTCCCGATTCGGGCAAGCCCTTAGAGGACTGACCGGATTTGTTTTCGTACTTCTCTCCGGCTGGCATGCCCATGCTACCTGGGGAACTTTCTGACTCGCTAGAAGCTCCTCTATCTATATAGGAATTCAGGGAAGCCATTCAAGATACCAAGACAGGCAAATCCCCTGGTCCAGATGGCCTTACGTTGATATATTACAAACAGTTTGAATCTCATTTAGGCCACCATTTTCTTGATGCTTATAACTCCCTGTCTACTGGCTCCAGATTTTCCCCCGATTCTTTGAGGGCATTCATCACGGTACTCCTGAAGGAGGGGAAAGACCCCTCTTCCTGCTTGAGTTATCGCCCTATCTCATTATTAAACGTTGAACTCAAACTGTTCACTAAAATCTTGGCAAATCGTTTTCTTCCTTATATTCCTTTTCTGGTGCATTTGGATCAGGTGGGATTCACTCCTGGACGCCAAGCCAGGGATAACATTATCAAAGTCCTCGACCTGATCCACCAGACTTCATCTTCAACACATTGCCTTTTCATTAGTACGGATGCAGAAAAGGCATTCGATTGGGGGATCTGGTCCTTCCTTGACTCTATTCTCCGGTACCTGGGACTAGGTCCTCAAATGATGCACTGGCTCAGGTCCATTTACTCCATTCCCACGGCCCAGGTTAAAGTTAATGGAGTTCTCTCTGATTCCTTTGGAATCTCTAATGGTACGCGTCAGGGCTGTCCCCTCTCACCACTTCTCTTTATCCTTTCTCTGGAGCCCTTCCTTTGTTCGATTCGGAACTACCGAGACATTAAAGGGGTCACTATCTCTAATAAGGAATACCAAATACCACGCTGCCTGTCATCTAAATAGATTGATTGGCACAGGCATTCGTCTACTAAGCTTTGGGTTCAACTGGAGCAGTCTTACTCGCACTTCCCTATAGGCGGGCTCCCCTTCTGCTTGGACTGTATTTCGATGCCAACCTCCTTGAAACTCCATCCGCTAATTGGCCCCACGCTTATGATTTGTAAGCGCATACTACAGTCTTCCTTGCTAGCCTCCTCTCCCACCCTTTTATGCCCGGCTTTGGGTAATTCCTTTTACGTTCAAAGGGGAAGGTCAGTATAGTTCACTTTCTTTAGGGTGCCCAGTGGCCTTCTTCATCTCTCATGACTGACCCAGTGGGGCCTTATCGACTGCAATTCTGGGAGGCCCTTCAATTGTGTCACTTTTTAGGTACCTTTCTGAGGCCTCTGGAATTTTCCAGACCTTTTACTCAGTTTGAGAAGCTATGCTCTGAATTGGGGTGCCTTGCTCATGCACTCTCCCTGATCTACCGCCTACTGATCAGACCGGTGGATGACTTTTGCCCTTAATTTTTGATATTGGGAGCACGAGTTAGATTGCTCTTTTACTCTAGAGGAGAGGCAGAAAATGTCTCTTATGTACTTTAAAACCTCGGTGAGTTCCAGGTTACAAGAACTTAAAGTGACATTAAACCCTCAGATTTTGTAACATAAAACAATACTGTAATGTGCGCCTTACTGTAATCCAAGGTTGTTTCCCTTCTCTTTGCTGCTCTTCCTTTTAAATCTGTATCTGTTCTCATGCTTGGAGAGAACTTCCCTTTTCAGCAGACTGCCTTGTCTCACACGGTGTCTGTGTATACGTTTGTATAGGCTGTAACCTGAGCCAGCACTACAGGAAGAGGCCCTGAGCTGAAAAGGGAAGTTCTCTCCAAGCATGAGAAGAGATACAGATTTAAAAGGAAGAGCATCAAAGAGAAGGGAAACTACCATGGATTACAGGAAGGCACACATTACAGTATTGGTTGTTTTATGTTAAAAAATCTGAGGGTTTAATGTCACTTTAATTATAAAATTCTTACAAGGTGGTATCTGACACCGGTCCAGGCCCATCGTTTCGATCCGTCCACTTCTGACCAATGTTGGCGTTGCCATGCAGATAGCGGTACTCTCCTTCACATCTTCTGGCCATGCCCCAAGTTGAAGTCGTTCTGGGATGGTGTGAATAAGATCTGTCAACGACTCACGGATTTTTCTCTTCCGACCACTCCAGCCTTTTATCTGTTACATCACCATACTATTTCGGTTAAACGGTATCAGAAGTCGATCCGCCGACATCTCTTGACTGCTGCGAAAGCTTGCATCCCGGCCTGCTGGAGACAAACATCACAACCATCCGTTGCCCTGTGGTTGCGTAAAGTTGAAGAGATCCACCGTATGGAAGAGATGATTTACTCACATCAGGATCGAATGGAAGCCTTTGTTCAAACTTATCAAAGTTAGCCTTCCTGAAGTTTAGGGTTTTTGTCCGACCAGTCGACTTCACTTTCCTATACCGAATATTGAAGGTAATCACATAGTGATCACTGTTACCCAGTGTCTCCCCAATCGCAATATCCTCAATTAACTCCCCATTATTAGAAATTATTAAATCTAGGATGGCATTTTTCCTAGTTGGGACCGCCACCATCTGATCCATGAAGTTGTCTCGCAACATGTTTAGAAAACGGACCACCTTTGTAGAATGGAATGTTCCATTAACCCAATTTATGTCTGGATAATCAAAGTCACCCATAACGATGACATCACCCTACTTCCCAGCCGTTTCTACTTGGGAGCGTAGCTGAGCCTCCTCCTCCCCCCCATATCTGGAGGTTTATAACAGACACCCACAATAAGTTCACGGCTAGCCTTCGTCCTTTCTAATTCTAGCCACAGGGATTCCACATCTTCCCCACCATTTAACACAATGTCGTCCCGTATGTGCACCTTTTAGATTATTTTTAACATAAATGCAAACTCCCCCCCTCTCCCACACATGTCCCTCCTGAACACATTGTACCCTTCTATGTTAGTGGCCCAATCATGTGTGTTATCTAGCCAAGTTTACGTTATTCCCACTATATTGAAGTTTTCTTTGAGTAACACAAACTCAAGCTCTTCTACTTTATTTGCTAGACTTCTAGCATTGGTGTACATACATTTAATTTTTGTCCTACTGTCGAAAAAAAGGCTAAATATTATCCCGCTCTCCGCTACATTTTTTATTTTGCCTTGCTATAATTGGATCATTTCTAATTTGATTAACTTCGGCCATACAATTCGCTATGTTAACTACAATATCTATGTTGATTTTATTGTTGATCTTGTTATTGATCTTGTTGACTGGAGCGAGCCCCCCATTAATCCCTGTATTACTCCCTTCCGTATTGTTTAATCTAGTTTAAATGCTCCTCCCAGTCTTTAAATATTAAATATTTAAATTAAGGAAAAGGACATTAAATATTTCCTTTTCCAAATTTGGACGGGATCTAAAATTTCGGATTAGTTTCTATTTAGATGCATTGACATCCGAATGTCTAAATTAACAAAAATGTGTCCAAATTTGCATTTGAAACGTAACGTAATGTACATGTCTACACCTGATCCTCAGGCTGATAAACCTCCCTGGGCTCTGAAGGTCTAAAGACCGCCAACATTATCACATCACCGGATTCCTAAAATCTCATATAAGCTTTAACTTGCAAATTTGCTTTTCTAACGTAATTTTCAATATTTTTAAATCTGCAGATTAAAGTAAAATGATGATTGGTGATCCTGCCATGAACGTCATCCTTTGGGCACCTGTTATAGAGTGACAACATTTCGTCCTATCTTCCAGTTGTACTCATGCCTTGTCTTCTGATGGAGGCTATGACAAGGCAGCAGGCTATTGTTGTCACCATCAGGGAACCCGCGTGGAGAAACGCCATGAAGCCATCACCGGAGTGCATGTGGACTGGGAAATGGTTGCATGGGGCAGCACTGAGATGTAAGAAGGGATTATAAAAGGTTTACACCGTATTTTACTATAACAGATGCTGGGTTATGATACAGTACTTTAGGAAGCCTCAGTTAGGGCTTACATCTACGTCAATTCAGATCTTCCTCTGCATTGTATACACATTTCAACAAACATTCAATATCATCAAATATGTAACAAGTTGAAATATGACAAGACAACAATATATTTCACCCAACTCCCCCCACCTCCCTTCATCCCAGTATCAGGTTTAGTACCCAGGTACCAGCACTCTGTACTGCATGTTGCAGAAACTCCACCTGATATCCAGTCATCACTAAACAGTGAAGCATCCCAGTCCATGTATTCTACAATAAGCCCAGAAGAGTAATGAAGCACCACCAGCAGAAAGTACCTGGAAGATGTTCCTCCTCTGAAGCCCGAAGATTCCTTTTGGCTGAACGATTGCTCGGAGTAAACTGCTATTTATAAGAGTCTCTGTTGGGTGGTTGGGTGGGTAGAACAGTAACACTCTGCTTGTCCAGAACAGTTCACATTAATCATCAACTGACTTGATCATGGTCTTGTTTTGGGACAGTTTCCATATAACTGGACAACATAACACAAAGCTTTTATTCACTGTGTCATTGAGTCAATAGGGCGCTTTCCATTTTGTGTTTAGATTCTCTGCTGCAATCAGGACTTAATTATTTGCTTTATTTTTGGCAGAAGATTGCTCGGAGTAAACTGCTATTTATAAGAGTCTCTGCAGTCAGGTCCAATGATGGTTGGGTGGGGCTTGTTTATCCAGGACAGGTCATGTTAACAGGTATTATCTTTTTTTTGGACAGTTTCCAAATAACTTTACTTGGTAACTTAACAAGAAACTTTTATTTACCGTGACATGGAGCTAGAAGGTGTTTCACATTTTGTGTTTACATTCTCTGCTGATATGAGATGTGTAAGTGACAGAATATTTTCCAATGAATTTCCTGATAATCTATATAAGTGACTTTTCTCTGGAAAGCGAACCCGCACCCACATTGATCTTCAGCATTGAGGCGAGGGGGGGGGGTTGTGTGTAAGGCACAAATGAAGAAAGATTTGGTTCAGTCCGGGGAAGTAAAACAAGATGTTTATATGAGGCTTGCCTGTGTGGTACAGCTGGATCTGCCTCTAGATAGGCAGAGCCAGCTGTCACTCACGCAGCTGGGCGGATCCAGACATAATTGTCGGCATGCGCTTCAGCTGCGGCGTCCAAGGAATGGAAGTTAATGGATCATAGCCAGGAAGTCAGGGGAAGTCAGGCCCCAATAAAAAGATAAACTAATTCAGAGACGGGCACAGGAGCTCAGTTTGTGAAGGATTGAACGGAAACCAAAGAATAACCGCAAGATACTAGCGATGAATCCTGTGTGTGACCTCTATGAGTAAGCCAAATTGGTGAAACATGTAAGAGGAATGTGTTCTTTGGTCTGGGGAGCTTGCTGTGATGTACACTTGATTTTGCATCAATAAACACAGGATTCATCGCTGGTATCTTGCGGGATTCATTGCTTGTATCTTGTGGGATTCATCGCTTGTATCTTGCGGGATTCATCGCTTGTATCTTGCGGTTATTCTTTGTTTTCCATTCATGCATGGTGACCACACACTTTACAACCTGCATCTGCGGTGGCTGGGCTGCAGAATCGGAGAGGCGAGGATTTTTGCAATTTTATTTTGAAAGATTGAGTTCTAAAAAGTGTTGTGACATCCAGACTGATGGGAAGGAGAGGGAGGGGCGGG
>NW_017309241.1:119145-121828 GCF_000935625.1 Nanorana parkeri | reverse complement strand
CCCCCCGAGAGCACATCTAAATTTATAGGACTATGGGGTGGGGGAGTGTATATGAATAAATTAGGAAATTATAATAGAGACATGGGATCAAAGTGCAAAGTTGTCACACAAAGAGAAGACAGACATAGGTCATAAAGATAACATCACCTTTTGAACAAACAACAGGAGTGTGTCAATAATAAAGTCATCAGTTATACAGCTGTTGGTCACCTCATAAGAAATGTTGCAGGAGACAGACAGCAGATGAAGCGAGGTGCAGAGGCAGATGAAGCGAGGTGCAGCAGGACTATATGTAATGCCTGTGTGGAAGAAGAGAAGGGATGATGAGAAGATGACGTATGAACCATTGGGAAGGACCACACATGTATTCGACACACCCAAAGAGTCGAATAATTGCAGTAGCCGCGGAGCAGCAAAGAGCATGTGACTCAATGCATGGGCCACCATAAAGAGGAGTGCGTTCACTCTTTTTATTTTTTACAAATATGGGTTTTGTGTACAAATGATCTTGGGGCAACAGAGTCACATCAAAATATATAAATGATAAAAAAACTGACTCAAAACCTTTAACGTTTGCTTTAAGATAATGATTTTATTAAAAATGAATATATAGGAAGGGCGCATGCGCGGGCCCCGCTAAGATGGCCGCTTAGCGTGTGAGCTCCGCACCACGGCAGCCGCGAAACCCTGACCCCGGGTCTCAGCCGCTTTATGCAGACATACCATAGCGGGACATAGAGTCTTTAAGCCCCGATGCCCCGGTTGCAGAGTCGCTTTTGCCTCGGGTGGGTCTGGCACCGAGCCCTGTTGCCGCATTCCTATGAAGCATCGGGAGGCTCCACCCCCCGATGACAGCTTACAGTCGCGCCGGCCATTAATGCTCAGCATACGGCCGTACGAGTATGGAGGTGAAACTGCATACTGCTGCAGACCGAGCCGGACCCCGTAGCCCTTGTTAGGGTGAGAACCAGACAATATAGTTTTACAGGAGCTGGAGTCGCTGCTGATGCCAATACTTCTACAGTCCCAACTATACGCACTGAAGATGCAGCACATAGGATTTTCTGCTAGCTGTTATGAATTCACCTTCCTACAATAGGACTGCAAGTATCAGCTAAAGCTTCCAATGTTATGTAACACTAGTGCGCAGTTTTATATTTGGTTCAATCTCTATGGCTGGGTTTTTAGCCATTTAGAATCAGTCCAAGAGACAATGTTTAAATGTTTGATGGATTATAAGTCTCAAGTGGACAGTATCAGTAATAGATCATAGTGTGGATTTCGGGGGATCGAGCTGAGACTGTTAAAGTAGACACGTGGTATGATCCATTGTTTATTTTGCAATTAAGGTGTATACTAGGGATGCACCAATAGCGATATAAGCATCGGTATCGGCGGCGATACCGTGTATTTGCATGAGTACTCGTACTCGTCAAATACTCCGATATCTAAAACGAGTACCTGTGTCCGCCATCTTCGACCTCCGCACACAGGACCGCGTCTGCATTCAAGCAAGATCTCCACGGGCGAAAGGCCGAAAGCAAACTCTGCCTTTAATTCCTCAGTCCTCACTCCTGACTGGTGGGGAAGCCTGTCAATCATCCAATCAGCCAATCAGCGGGAGAAGAGGCCCGCATGGAGCAGATGACTAGGCTGTGGCACGAGTGGATGAAGCAGACGGAGAAGACGGATAGGAAGATGGTTAGCAGCACTGTTAGGGCTGGGCAAAGGATGGGGGCTGGGCACAGGTCACAGGATGGCAAAGAAATGATATATGCCTGCCTGCTGTAATGCTATTGTTTTATGTATGAAAAAAGACATTCAATACTGCTATTGCTATTCTAACTAAGTCTTGTATCCCCCATAGTGGGGAAAATGGATGAGGCTGAGCACATGTCCAGACCAGAACACTGAGTGTTAACAGTGTGGAAGTATAGTGTGGAACAGTTATATCTAATTCTGCATACCTGGCTGTATATTATAAAAAAATGTATGTATAATATACAGCCAGGTATGCAGAATTATATATAGCTGTGCCACACTACAGTGGGTGCTGGGCACAGGATGGCAAAAAAATTATATATGCCTGCTGTAATGCTATTTAACTTTATATATAAAAAAAGACATTCAATACTGAAAAAAATATGTAGATCTTGCTATTGCTATTCTAACTAAGGCTTGTATCCCCATAGTGGGGAAAAGGGATGAGGCTGAGCACATGTCCAGACTCCAGACCAGAACACTGTATAGTGTGGAACAGTTATATCTAATTCTGCATACCTGGCTGTATATATTATACTTTTTTAAATGTGTAATATAAAGCCAGGTATGCAGAATTGGATATAGCTGTGCCACACTACAGTGTTCTGGAGTCTGGACATGTGCTCGTCTAATTTTGGCCCCTTAACCAAGAATTAAGATAACAGAGAACAACTATAAAGCCAGGTATCCATGGTTCTATTTTTACATTCAACCTGCGGGCTCAGTGAAAAAATAGAACAGATTCCTCTAGAGCTGCAGCTAACGATTATTTTCAAAATCGATTAGTTAGCCGATTATTAAGTTCGATTAATCGGTTAATCGGATAAAAATACATTTTAAAAAATGGCTCCAGTGATGGGACTTCTAGTTTGTATTGAGATTGCACCAAGCTTGGAGCGGTGGAAGTACAAAAGAAAAAAAA
>NW_017309241.1:114181-118970 GCF_000935625.1 Nanorana parkeri | reverse complement strand
GGATGTCCTTGAACTGGAGAAAGTCCAGCGGAGGGCGACCAAACTCATAAAGGGGATGGAGGACCAGAGCTATGAGACACGGCTACTAAATTTAAACATGTTTACGTTGGAAGTAAGGAGATTAAGGGGGGAGATGATTTTCATGTACAAAATGTTCCATAGTCATAGCGACATTAGTAACAAACTCTTTAAGATTAATTCCGTAACAAAGACTAGAGGACACCACCTGAAACTGGAAGAAAAAAAATTTGAACACAAGGGGCGGAGGGGGTTCTTCTCAGTTCGCGCGGTTAGGGTCTGGAACTCGCTGCCTCAGCGGTAATTTCCGCAATTAATCTGGAATCATTCAAGAGGCTTTTGGACGACTTCCTGAGAGACCGAAATGTACAAGGGTACAGGTACTCTTAAGAATGAGAACACTCTCGGACCTATACACACACACACACACACAACAGGTTTGACTTGATGGACTTATGTCTTTATTCAACCTCAAATACTATGTATGTAAGAGGGGTTTTCCAGCTGATTATAATCCTCTACGTGTACCGCAAGGTCACTATGTCGCAGGGGATAGGTCTGAGGACTATCCCCTGATTGCTAAATTGTCTGATCTTTTGGACAAGGGGCTGGCTCGCACTGCAAAACAAATTACAGCAGGTATTAAAGCGGAGATACAGGAACTGGGTACTCGGATTGATGCTAATGGGTAAAAAGTAGATGCCGCGGTCGCTCGCATCAATAAAAATACAGCCTATATCCAAACTGTACAAATTCAATTAGACGATGCTTTGGCTAAAATTGATGACTTTGAGAATCGGTCTCGAAGATGCAATTTCAGGATTAGAGGACTGCCAGAGTCTATTACTGAACTCGATGCTGAACGGTTCAATTGTTCCTAAAGGATACTCTTCCCGGCATACCAGACCACAAGCTTGAATTAGAAAGGGTTCACAGGCCTCTTGTTGTCCCTCGCCCTGACGGCCCAGCCCGGGACATCCTTGTTAAACCACACTATTATCAGATCAAAGAAATGCTGATGGTAAAGGTCCGGAACCTTTCTGACCTGCAGATTGCATCTCATCCGATACAAATTTTTGCAGATATTTCCCCTGTCACTATCCAGAAGAGGAGAACTCTGAAGCCCCTTCTTCAAATATTGTCTAAACGAGCTATTAAATATAGATGGGCTTTTCCATTAAGAGTCCACTTCTTTTTTAAGAACAAGCCTTATTCTTTTTATACTCTTTCACGGGGGGTGAAGCGCTGCTCTTACAACTGGGTCTGAATATAACGGAGCCCGTACAATTAGGCAAGAGTCCTCCACAAGCTTCTATAAACAGAAGAACTACTAATGTCCCGCTACTGCCACTCTGGGAGCAACCATGCCCACGCTCTTCAGCTTCTACTACCCCGACCTGATGGGAATCTGGGGGTCTGGATTGACCTTAAGGCCTCAATTGATAACTACAATCCTCATGGGGGACTATTGATATCATATACCAGGAAATAGTTAAATTGTTGTACTTGTATAATTTTCAATGCTGTTTGGTTAGACGGTGTTATTGTTCACTTTGTATTATAATTGGGTTCGGTTGATGGTTATGAGCTCACAGCTCTTCTTTTCTGGACCCCACTCCTCCAGGATCCTATATCTCCAGGGGGTTCACCCGCTCGTCTGGAAATAGTCGAGTGGATGCCAGGGCCGGTTCTTAGGGCCTGATTTAGTGGTTTATAGGTGGTCCCTAGTGTGAATTGGTAGCTAATTATTGGCAGTGAATGGGCACATTTGGGTGGTGTCAGTGAGGCACAAGGTGATTTTGAAGGTAAGCACTATGTACTTTGAGATTAAATTCCTATTTATTAAATAATTTTATAGGGATCTTAATTTAGTAATTTTTTTTAGATATGATATGAATTTGACATATAAAATAATTTTTATAAGAACTGGGGGTTTGTAGGGGGACTGCACATGTAACTAATTAGGTTAGGACAAATTATTTATTTAGTTACACGCGGTTAAAGAGGACACACTATTTAAATTAATGATCACTATTTGTGATTAATTGATGTGAATAATATTAGTTTTATAATTGATTTATCTTAGGTTGATCACTTACGGTTTATCACTTAATAAATTATAACTTAAGAATTGATTACCACAAGTTCTCTGAGTGGACTGTCGATATTTATAAAGGGAAATAGCTTAATCTCAGTTTTTTTCTAATTCATAGGGGCTACTGGTTAGAAGGTGCTTATTCACACTTTATACGGGACGGCTGATTGGTGATTGGGGGATTACAGGTCCCTATTGATGGGCCCCACTCCACTGGGATCTCGGGCCTACAGGGGAATTCCCTTGTTTTGCGGACCTAGTGGAGAGGAGGTCGTCGTAACTCTTGGATTCCTGATTTAGGGGTAAATATAGGAGCTGTGGCATTAATGGGAAGCCATTTACTAGTGATGAAGGCGCACTTTTGGGGGGTGTGGGTGGGGCACAAGGTGATGCGGGAAGTAAGCACTTTGCACTTTGGGATTATGCTTGAAACTATTAAAAAAAATGTTTGTGTACAGATTAGACCCATTCATTACATTTGGGGGGAATAAGAATTTTGAAGAAAAATGTTTTTCATATAAAATAGATCAGTGGTTCTCAACCTGTGGGTCACGACCCACTGTTGAGGGGGTCACCACATGCTTTGTGCTGCACTAGGTGAGAGGCTCCTCAGCCACCTCCTAGAGCAGCAGTGTCAGTTCTCCGGCCGCGCCGCTAGATGGCGCTGCAGCACTGGCAGCCAAGGGGGATCAAGGAGAGGGGAGCGGGCAAAAGTGAGGGGAGTTGAATGCCGGCTTGACCACCAGAGAGCCCACACTGGCCGCCAGAGAGCCCCATTGAGCTCACATGAGCCCACACTGGCCACCTGAAAGCCCACACAGATACTAGTATTGGTGCATTCCTAAATTTTACCATTGGGGGGTCACCACAACCTGGCAAATGTTACCAAGGGGTCCCTGCCCTAGAAAGGTTGAGAACCACTGAAATAGATGATTTAAGGGTTATTTACATTCCCTAAATTATGTTATGATAAATTATATGTTTATGTGGTTTAAGATAGTGCACTTGGTAAATTAATTGTGCTCACTTGCTATTTAGCGATATTTTTTTTTAATGACATATCTGATTGATGACTTCAATTAGATCACTCATTTTCTATAATACACTGATTTATACTTGTTATAAAATGTAAGGGATATCGGTATTGTGTATCTATTGAATTACTATTGGGAGCTGGTCATTGGGGGCACAGTAGCCCAGGCTACCCAGCTATTTTTGTTCAGACTATAAGCGTAGTCTATAGACTATATCGAACCTCAAGAAATATTAGCTGCTTCTTTGTTTTTTAGATATTCTACATTCGGGGCGGGGTTAGGCTGCCGGTGGAAGTCGTGGGCCCACACTTGACCCGACTATTGGGGGTTACCACTGTTCGTGCCAAGTGAGCTGCCCGCAATGGGTAGCTTTCGAATTGTCCTTTGATAGGGCACCTAGGTGCCCTTGGTGTCGTCATCTGTGTAGTTTTCTATGTTTATTGTTTTGTGTAAGTGTAGTAATTAGTTTGTTGTTTCTTCCTTTTTTTTCCACTTGTTGTGTTCTACTTCTTATCCTCTTCTGTTTTGGTCGGGGTGGAGCTGGTCAACTAGGTACTATATGCTTTATTTCCATGAGAATTTCCTGGTATTAACGATTTGCTCCCTTTATAGATTTCGGTCTAGTAGCAAGTATCCATGTGCAACTAACTAGATACTATGTCTTCTGGTGGACTCGCATTTCGCATAGGGTGTGCAGTGTCCAGAAATACACTCTGGACACTGCACACCCCAGAGGTTTAAATACTAATCTTAGTCTATCCTGCTTTATTGATTTTATAATGCCACTGTTTAGCATTCAGCACCTTTATTTACGCCTCTGCTGTTTACCTGTTCAGAGCATTCTTGCCTTATTTTAATAGCAATATATTTACAACATATATAATGTTATTGTAATTTTTCTTTCAATGATGAATCTGTGCAGTATGTTTTGTTTGAGATCTGTGGTGCTCCTCCCCAATTGCCTCTGGCCAATGGGCGGGTGACACACATATTGCTTGTGGTTGCCTAGCAACAATTAACCGAGTCTGTCTCTTGAAGCGCAAGATGGCGGTGCGTTCCATCTGATTTATAGGACGGACCACGCCATTCACATTCTCAGTGGCTATTTTTGACTCCTCTTTGACTGCTAACATGATACCTGTACCGCATGGCGCGTGCGCCAGTGGACTGTCCCTCTGCTCTCACTGAACCTCGGTGTCCTGTCGCTATGGCAACCCGGCATCTGCATTCGCAAAGTTATGGTAATCACTGCACATGTTGGATTGTTTACATAACCCCTTTTTCCCTGGTATAAGTGTATGCTTTACATAATGTGGTTTGATATGATTAATTTGCAACAATACTTAGGTTTCTCTTTCACTTGAAATTGGTGAATAGAAGCTTGTCTTTCTAATGACTCCATTGTTCACAGCTGTTTGGTTTTTTTGACGTCATGTGACGTCAGGGGTGTGTCCAAGGGTGTGTCTGCACTGCTTTATGTCTATTTAAACCCTCTCTGTTCTTATCATTGTGTCATTGCTATGCCTGATGAAGGGACCCTGTGTGGCCCCGAAAGCGCTTGTGTAACTGACATGAGTTTGCAATAAAATCTACGAACTTTGATCCTATAAGGATTTGGTGTGCTGGTGACGTTTCTGCAATT
>NW_017309241.1:103574-113859 GCF_000935625.1 Nanorana parkeri | reverse complement strand
TATTAAAGCGGAGATACAGGAACTGGGTACTCGGATTGATGCTAATGGGTAAAAAGTAGATGCCGCGGTCGCTCGCATCAATAAAAATACAGCCTATATCCAAACTGTACAAATTCAATTAGACGATGCTTTGGCTAAAATTGATGACTTTGAGAATCGGTCTCGAAGATGCAATTTCAGGATTAGAGGACTGCCAGAGTCTATTACTGAACTCGATGCTGAACGGTTCAATTGTTCCTAAAGGATACTCTTCCCGGCATACCAGACCACAAGCTTGAATTAGAAAGGGTTCACAGGCCTCTTGTTGTCCCTCGCCCTGACGGCCCAGCCCGGGACATCCTTGTTAAACCACACTATTATCAGATCAAAGAAATGCTGATGGTAAAGGTCCGGAACCTTTCTGACCTGCAGATTGCATCTCATCCGATACAAATTTTTGCAGATATTTCCCCTGTCACTATCCAGAAGAGGAGAACTCTGAAGCCCCTTCTTCAAATATTGTCTAAACGAGCTATTAAATATAGATGGGCTTTTCCATTAAGAGTCCACTTCTTTTTTAAGAACAAGCCTTATTCTTTTTATACTCTTTCACGGGGGGTGAAGCGCTGCTCTTACAACTGGGTCTGAATATAACGGAGCCCGTACAATTAGGCAAGAGTCCTCCACAAGCTTCTATAAACAGAAGAACTACTAATGTCCCGCTACTGCCACTCTGGGAGCAACCATGCCCACGCTCTTCAGCTTCTACTACCCCGACCTGATGGGAATCTGGGGGTCTGGATTGACCTTAAGGCCTCAATTGATAACTACAATCCTCATGGGGGACTATTGATATCATATACCAGGAAATAGTTAAATTGTTGTACTTGTATAATTTTCAATGCTGTTTGGTTAGACGGTGTTATTGTTCACTTTGTATTATAATTGGGTTCGGTTGATGGTTATGAGCTCACAGCTCTTCTTTTCTGGACCCCACTCCTCCAGGATCCTATATCTCCAGGGGGTTCACCCGCTCGTCTGGAAATAGTCGAGTGGATGCCAGGGCCGGTTCTTAGGGCCTGATTTAGTGGTTTATAGGTGGTCCCTAGTGTGAATTGGTAGCTAATTATTGGCAGTGAATGGGCACATTTGGGTGGTGTCAGTGAGGCACAAGGTGATTTTGAAGGTAAGCACTATGTACTTTGAGATTAAATTCCTATTTATTAAATAATTTTATAGGGATCTTAATTTAGTAATTTTTTTTAGATATGATATGAATTTGACATATAAAATAATTTTTATAAGAACTGGGGGTTTGTAGGGGGACTGCACATGTAACTAATTAGGTTAGGACAAATTATTTATTTAGTTACACGCGGTTAAAGAGGACACACTATTTAAATTAATGATCACTATTTGTGATTAATTGATGTGAATAATATTAGTTTTATAATTGATTTATCTTAGGTTGATCACTTACGGTTTATCACTTAATAAATTATAACTTAAGAATTGATTACCACAAGTTCTCTGAGTGGACTGTCGATATTTATAAAGGGAAATAGCTTAATCTCAGTTTTTTTCTAATTCATAGGGGCTACTGGTTAGAAGGTGCTTATTCACACTTTATACGGGACGGCTGATTGGTGATTGGGGGATTACAGGTCCCTATTGATGGGCCCCACTCCACTGGGATCTCGGGCCTACAGGGGAATTCCCTTGTTTTGCGGACCTAGTGGAGAGGAGGTCGTCGTAACTCTTGGATTCCTGATTTAGGGGTAAATATAGGAGCTGTGGCATTAATGGGAAGCCATTTACTAGTGATGAAGGCGCACTTTTGGGGGGTGTGGGTGGGGCACAAGGTGATGCGGGAAGTAAGCACTTTGCACTTTGGGATTATGCTTGAAACTATTAAAAAAAATGTTTGTGTACAGATTAGACCCATTCATTACATTTGGGGGGAATAAGAATTTTGAAGAAAAATGTTTTTCATATAAAATAGATCAGTGGTTCTCAACCTGTGGGTCACGACCCACTGTTGAGGGGGTCACCACATGCTTTGTGCTGCACTAGGTGAGAGGCTCCTCAGCCACCTCCTAGAGCAGCAGTGTCAGTTCTCCGGCCGCGCCGCTAGATGGCGCTGCAGCACTGGCAGCCAAGGGGGATCAAGGAGAGGGGAGCGGGCAAAAGTGAGGGGAGTTGAATGCCGGCTTGACCACCAGAGAGCCCACACTGGCCGCCAGAGAGCCCCATTGAGCTCACATGAGCCCACACTGGCCACCTGAAAGCCCACACAGATACTAGTATTGGTGCATTCCTAAATTTTACCATTGGGGGGTCACCACAACCTGGCAAATGTTACCAAGGGGTCCCTGCCCTAGAAAGGTTGAGAACCACTGAAATAGATGATTTAAGGGTTATTTACATTCCCTAAATTATGTTATGATAAATTATATGTTTATGTGGTTTAAGATAGTGCACTTGGTAAATTAATTGTGCTCACTTGCTATTTAGCGATATTTTTTTTTAATGACATATCTGATTGATGACTTCAATTAGATCACTCATTTTCTATAATACACTGATTTATACTTGTTATAAAATGTAAGGGATATCGGTATTGTGTATCTATTGAATTACTATTGGGAGCTGGTCATTGGGGGCACAGTAGCCCAGGCTACCCAGCTATTTTTGTTCAGACTATAAGCGTAGTCTATAGACTATATCGAACCTCAAGAAATATTAGCTGCTTCTTTGTTTTTTAGATATTCTACATTCGGGGCGGGGTTAGGCTGCCGGTGGAAGTCGTGGGCCCACACTTGACCCGACTATTGGGGGTTACCACTGTTCGTGCCAAGTGAGCTGCCCGCAATGGGTAGCTTTCGAATTGTCCTTTGATAGGGCACCTAGGTGCCCTTGGTGTCGTCATCTGTGTAGTTTTCTATGTTTATTGTTTTGTGTAAGTGTAGTAATTAGTTTGTTGTTTCTTCCTTTTTTTTCCACTTGTTGTGTTCTACTTCTTATCCTCTTCTGTTTTGGTCGGGGTGGAGCTGGTCAACTAGGTACTATATGCTTTATTTCCATGAGAATTTCCTGGTATTAACGATTTGCTCCCTTTATAGATTTCGGTCTAGTAGCAAGTATCCATGTGCAACTAACTAGATACTATGTCTTCTGGTGGACTCGCATTTCGCATAGGGTGTGCAGTGTCCAGAAATACACTCTGGACACTGCACACCCCAGAGGTTTAAATACTAATCTTAGTCTATCCTGCTTTATTGATTTTATAATGCCACTGTTTAGCATTCAGCACCTTTATTTACGCCTCTGCTGTTTACCTGTTCAGAGCATTCTTGCCTTATTTTAATAGCAATATATTTACAACATATATAATGTTATTGTAATTTTTCTTTCAATGATGAATCTGTGCAGTATGTTTTGTTTGAGATCTGTGGTGCTCCTCCCCAATTGCCTCTGGCCAATGGGCGGGTGACACACATATTGCTTGTGGTTGCCTAGCAACAATTAACCGAGTCTGTCTCTTGAAGCGCAAGATGGCGGTGCGTTCCATCTGATTTATAGGACGGACCACGCCATTCACATTCTCAGTGGCTATTTTTGACTCCTCTTTGACTGCTAACATGATACCTGTACCGCATGGCGCGTGCGCCAGTGGACTGTCCCTCTGCTCTCACTGAACCTCGGTGTCCTGTCGCTATGGCAACCCGGCATCTGCATTCGCAAAGTTATGGTAATCACTGCACATGTTGGATTGTTTACATAACCCCTTTTTCCCTGGTATAAGTGTATGCTTTACATAATGTGGTTTGATATGATTAATTTGCAACAATACTTAGGTTTCTCTTTCACTTGAAATTGGTGAATAGAAGCTTGTCTTTCTAATGACTCCATTGTTCACAGCTGTTTGGTTTTTTTGACGTCATGTGACGTCAGGGGTGTGTCCAAGGGTGTGTCTGCACTGCTTTATGTCTATTTAAACCCTCTCTGTTCTTATCATTGTGTCATTGCTATGCCTGATGAAGGGACCCTGTGTGGCCCCGAAAGCGCTTGTGTAACTGACATGAGTTTGCAATAAAATCTACGAACTTTGATCCTATAAGGATTTGGTGTGCTGGTGACGTTTCTGCAATTATCTTTTTCTTCAGGAAACGCATTTTCCTAATAGTTATAATCCACCTTTTTTGCATAAATATTATAATCAATATTACCTTGCTAACACGGCTGACAAGTCTAAGGGGGTGGCTATTTTATTTGCTAGGCATGTCTCTTTCCAGTTGCAATTAGAACTTAAAGATCTTAGAGGACGGTACTTGCTGCTGAGGGGTTTAATCGGGGACCATCTGTTCACGTTCATCTCTTATTATGCTCCTAATTCTGCTCAAATACCTTTTTTTTTTCTCAGCTTTTTTCCACTCTTGATCCCCATATTGAGGGCACAGTGATATTGGCTGGAGACTCTAATTTAGCTTTAGATCTCAATATAGATACATTTCATTCTTCGGGTATAAGATTGAAACATCCCCCTAAACGTGGGATGTTGGCAAAGCTTCTTCATTCGCATCAATTAGTGGATGTATGGCGTGAGTGCAACCCCTCTATGAGGGATTACACTCACTTCTCCCATGTCCATTCTACCTATGCCCGTATAGATCACATTTTTGCTTTCCCTCAGATGCTTAGTGGTACTAGTTCTGTTAAAATTAGAGAGATTCCTTGGTCTGACCACTCCATGGTTGTAATGACTTCCTCTCTTGCCCAATTTGCTGGACGACCATATCACTGGGGACTGAATGATTCACTCCTTAGTGACCCCGGGGTAGTCCTGGAAGTCCAGGCTCTCCTCATCGAATATTTTTGTTTTAACACTTCCTCAGTTTCCTCGCCCATAACAAACTGGAAGGCTCACAAAACAACTTTGAGAAGGCACCTCATATCTATCGCCACGCGAAAGAAGCGCCAACGGATAGCCCATATCTCCAAACTGGAGGGAGAGATGCTGGCTTTAACCCGTGCACATAAATATAAACCAACGAAGGACTTACGAGATCGAATTGACCAGATCCATTTGTCCCTAAATTTAGCCATTACGACAATGGCGGAGCGGAGCCTCCGCTGGTCTCACCATAAATTTTACTCTCTTGGGGATAAAGTCGGACATCTACTAGCTGTTAAACTATCCCCTAAACTTCATAGTTATTCTATTCCTAAAATAAGATGTGCGACTGGTATATACTCACATAACCCTAAAGTGGTTGTTCAGGAATTTGAATCCTTCTATCATCGATTATATGCCAATACTTATGCTCCTTCTAAGTTGTCAATACAGCAATTTTTAAGATCTATGCCGCTCACCAATCTTAATCCTGAACATTTAGCTATATTGGAGGAACCAGTTACTCAATCGGAAATCAAACAAGCTATCAAACAGGCAAAAACCTCTTCCGCCCCTGGTCCAGACGGTTTCTCAGCCATTTACTATAAGAAATTCGAGGAGATACTTATTCCACATCTTGAATCCCTTTTTCTAGCTATTGGCAAAAGCGAGTTCCTGAGTCCGCACATGAATGAGGCGTTCCTAAGCTTAATTCCTAAACCCAATAAAGATCCAGGCGAAGTGGCCAATTATAGGCCTATATCTTTGATCAATAACGATCTTAAATTGCTCACGAAAGTTCTAGCTAGTAGACTTAACTAGTTCCTGGCCACTTATATTCATAAAGATCAAGTGGGGTTCATCAAGGGGAGGCAGGGGCCAGACCAAATTCGCAGAGCAATTGACACAATATCTTTTTTGAGGTCGGGATGGGGTGGAACTCCAGGTGTTACTGGTTTATTGTTATCTATCGACCTGCAAAAAGCTTTTGATTCAATATCCTGGACCTACCTCTTCACATTGTTGGAGGAGTGGGGTTTTAGTACGGGGTTCATTTGCTTGCTTCGGAATCTATACTCCTTGCCCTCAGCTACCATTAAAATGCAGGCATTCAAATCAGCTCCTATTCCTACCCGTAAAGGTACTAGACAGGGGTGCCCCCTTTCCCCTTTACTAGTTGCATTAGCGATTGAACCCCTTGCTATTTCTATACGGGAGAATCTTAACATCAAAGGGGTCTACTGCGGACCCCGAGAGCATAAATGCGCTCTCTTCGCAGATTACCTATTTTTGTTTATTACTCATCCGTTGATTACTCTGCCTAATGTAATGTCCTGCCTAGATGAATTTGCAAATGTGTCTGGGCTTCATATAAACACAGCTAAGTCTCTTGCCCTGAATGTACATTTGCCTTCTGAACTAGTGACAACATTAAAAGGAGCTTTTCCATTCTCAAACGAATACGTTATCCTATTTGAGGATTAATCTTACTCCCTCTTTTGATCTTCTGTACCAAGCAAACTTTCCTCCTATCTTTAGGAAATTGAGGGGGGACTTGGGCAGGTGGTCCTCGTGCAATCTTTCTTGGTTCGGGAAAATAAATGCTATCAAAATGACTCTTCTCCCTCGCCTGTTATATTCATTCAGGGCTCTCCCTGTTCCTGTCCCTAGATCTGAATTAGCTACCTTCCAATCTAGCTTAGTGAAATTCATATGGGGAGGTAAGGGGCATAGGTTACCTAGAATTACGCTTTATAGTACTAAAGAGTCGGGAGGGTTAGGAGTCCCAAACATACACCACTATTATCAGGCCGCACGAATAGCACAGTTATCTGCTATATATTCTGGGGGGAATCCCCAGATTGGGTCCTTATGGAATCTAAAGCGGCTAGAGAATTGCCCTTAGATATGCTGAAATGGCTACCCTCCAGATCACGTCCACCTATTATGGCTCCCACCCTTTCTGGCTCCTTGGCCCTTTGGGATCGTGTAAGAACTCATGGAGATATTAGCTCTCCACACACTCCCCTTGCTCCTATATACCAGAACCCAGAATTTGGGCCGGGCATGTATCCCATGGTGTTTCAGTGGTGGCTAGACAGTGGACTATATAGAATAGGTCAATATTTTAAGAGAGGGAAACCCCTGACTCTGGAATACTGCAGGGAGAAATTAGGGATGCCCTTGTCTGAGTTTTTCATTACCATCAAATTACTCATTTTTTGCGTACCAAACTCGCTCGAGACAACCCTGGTAGTAGTCTCAGTCTGTATGAGCGCTGGTGCTTCCAATCCACTAATCAGAGAGGGGCCAGCTCCCTGCTTTATTCAATATTGTTAGAGTCCCCCCCTAAACAGCCATACATGACATCTTGGGAACAGGATCTGAATAGGGTCGGCTCTGAAGAGGCATGAAGTCGACGCTCTAAGGTGACAACCCGAGGGCTGCTTAATGTCTCCTTGTTGGAGGCAAACTTCAAAGTTTTTTCTAGGTGGTATCTGGTGCCCTCCAGACTTGCTCTTATGTATTCAGGAGCATCACCCCTATGCTATAGGGGATGTGAGCTTGGGGGCACAATGTACCATGTGTGGTGGTCATGCCCTCGTATCTGGGGATTTTGGGGAAAAGTTTTTAATCTAATTGCCCGGGTTACAGGGGGTGCGGGTTCCCAGAGATCCGGAGTATGCTCTTCTCAATGAGGCCATCCCTGGGGTCTCTGGACAGCGTACACGATTGATAGCCTTTATGTTCCTGGCAGCTAAAGTTACTATAGCTAAAGCCTGGAAGACACCCGAGGTGTCTCTGAGGCAAGTAAAGACTAAGCTGTCATGGATCATGACCCACGAAAAGCTAGTGAGTATTCTTCAGGATAAAGTTGCACAGTTTGAGCTTATCTGGGATCCCTTGTTGGCTTACATAAGTCCTGTAACAACGGGAGAAGGAAGGATTGAATTGGGACATTAGCCCACCACGACCAAATTACTTACCTTTAGATTAGTTTTTTAGGTTAATTTTTCTTTGCTGGTTTTTTGTCTTCTTTGTCTGTCTTTTGTCTGGCATAGATGAAGCCTGATTCTGTTAAAGTTGCAGTTCATGCGCATCTTAGTAGTAATTGCCTGTTTATTAACTCTGAAGGTTATTGGGGAGGTTAGTATTTGATTATTCTCACGATTTTATACTTAAAATAAATTTACTCTCTCCAGTATATTAATGGGTTGATGAGGCTTTTGAATATAACCAGGGGTTATGAAATTATACTCCCTCAGAACACTAAGATTAATTATCTACATGTTTTATTATATGACACGAGGGGAATAGGAAACCAATCGGGCTGGAATGGCATTGTCCTATGTTTGAGAAGCTGTCTTGTTGTAGAGAGTAATTATTTAGTTGCTCCTTTTTGTGTTTGTCTTTTGTCCTGTTTGTCTCTTAGGTTACTGGCTCTTGCCAAAAATTGCACTTTAACCACATCATGTTAATGAGCTATTAAGTTTGATTTCCATTAGTTAGGTTACTAATGGAATATCATTTCAATGTAATAATTTAAGTACATTTAGGTGAAATATACCATCCTAGGATGGAATTTTCCCGGATAAGTAGAACGGTGGTATTATTCTTTTTCACAATGGTGCGCTGTGATACCCCATTCTCTCAGTATATTGAGATTAATCATGTACACTAATATATGACATGACGAGAAGAAGAAATCAGTCGGGCTAGAAATGTTATGTTTCTTTTTGGAGGCTGGAAACTATATTGTGTAATGTGGTAATGTTGTGTAATTTGTTTGATGAAAATAAAAAACGTTTTGACTGGGGGGGGGGGGGGGGGTTTGTGCTGTGGATCATTCCATGTATTACACAGGATGCAGATGCTTTTACTGTGAGTTAAGAGTGTAGAAGAGAACGCAGTTTGCTTTAGAACTCTTGTTCAACAATCTCTCCACGGGGGGAGTCATTGGACCCGGGTGAAGGAAACAGCAGACGATATTCGGAATGAATGTTATGTTCTTCCTTCTTCTCCTTGGATTTGTATGTTGCCAAAACCATTTGGCTTCCTTCATAGATGTCGCCATTATTTAAGGCATTGGTAATTTCATTGGCGTTTTCTTTTTGCAAGATTCGGAGATTGTTGTTATTGGAAGAGAGACTTCCACATTCTTCTTTGGTGAAAACAGCAACAAAGGCGTGCTGCTTTGCTCCGGCCCTAAAACACAACAGAAAAATAAAATCAATAAATAATAAAGAAGACCTTTTTTTAAGCTGAACACGAGGCAAAAAAACAAAGTATATAAATCCAATCGGTGTGCGCCAAATGCCTTTGTAAGCTCAAATGTTACCTTGTAAACTTATTGGTGACATACTCAATGTGCTGTACATAGACTGCGCTGAGAGCAGAGCAGTGGGAAGGGTCCAGCAGGCCACACCCACTACAGGCTGGCTGCAGAAAACCACAGGAGGGGGTGGAGACAAGACCAGTCGCCCGGCACAAGGAGAAAGAGAATCAGTGACCGGTCTATATTACAGGAGGGGGCGGAGACAAGACCAGTCACCCTGCACAAGGAGAGAGCAGCAGTGAGCTGTCTTTATTACAGGAGCGGGCGGAGACAGGACCAGTCCCCTTGCACAAGGAGAAAGAGAATCAATAAGTTGCTTGAATCTTTCAATAAAAAGATTAGCAGCAGTGAGCGGTCTATATTACAGGAGGGGGCGGAGACAAGACCAGTCACCCTGCACAAGGAGAGGGAGCAGCAGTGAGCGGTCTTTATTACAGGAAGCTCCAAGTCTCACACGGGATTACTGCACAGATCTGGAAGAAATACGCACAGCACACCAAGATTCCAGAAGAATACACAGGACTCTTGTATTTTGGTTATATTTACATACAGTATCTTATTAGCTAAATACATTCCAAATATCCATCAATGTAAAAGATGTGCAAATTCTTAAAGCGAACCTTCTCCCTTATTTATTAACTAGCAACAAAACACACCTTTAGACATGTTTATTAATGACAATCTACAAACAGATACTTCTTGATGAATGCCGGCTGTGTATTCTTTGCACCTTGTTTCTCTTTTCTTCCCCAGTCTTCTGACAGTGGCCATGTTTACTAAGGTGAGCTGAGCTGAAGTGCAGAAGGAGTTCGACTCAGGCGATCCAACATCTGGATCGCCTGAACCAAAGCTCCGGCAGCTCACTCGCTGCCGTTTGCCCCAATTCTCATATACCGTATATACTCGAGTATAAGCCGTCCCGAATATAAGCCGAGGTACCTAATTTTAGCAAAAAAAACTGGGAAAAAGTATTGACCCGAATATAAGCCGAGGGTGGGAAATGAGGCAGCTACTGGTAGATAGATACCAATAAAATTACATTAATATTTATTTAAAAGAAAAATAACCTAGCTCTG
>NW_017309241.1:99506-102474 GCF_000935625.1 Nanorana parkeri | reverse complement strand
TCTTACTTACCTCGCCGAGCGTCGCGTCACTGCTGCTCGGTGTGCGGCGCTCCGAGCGGGGTCATCTGGCTGTCTCCGGCCACCTAAATTAGGACCCGGAGACTGCCAGATGACCCCGCTCGGAGCGCCGCACACCGAGCAGCAGTGACGCGACGCTCGGCGAGGTAAGTAAGGTGACGCGCTGGCGCTGACTCGAGTATAAGCCGAGGGGGGCACTTTTCACCCAAAAAAATGGGCTGAAAATCTCGGCTTATACTCGAGTATATACGGTAGTCTCATAGCGGCCGAACGGCAGTAAGTGAATAGCTGAATGTCGCCAAGCAGCATTCGGCTCGGCTATTCTGCTTATGGTACCTCCGAGGTACCGAGCAGAATAGAAAAAGAGTGAAATTAATGTTAAAAAAAAGGGAACAAAAGTTGAAAAATAATTTTAAAAAATGTAACAAAATAGGAAAATTAAAAGAAAAAAAAAAAAAGAAAACTAAAAATAATTTTAAAAAAAACGCCAGCACAGATGCGGGCAAAAGAAAACTGACTCCTATTGGCCAGCACCTGCCAGAGTCTTCTAGCAGGACCCTTCCAATGAATAACAATTGGGCGGAGCGGGCCGTGATGTCACGGCCAGCTCTGCCCAGTTGCTATTCTTTAATGACAGATCAGCATCCCTAGGTTATTTGGGGACGCTGATCTGTCATCAAAACCTTGTGGAGCGAGCCGTGAGATCACAGCTGGCTCCACCCAGCTGTCATTTGCATGGAGATCAGTCGGCTTCAGCCAACCTTCCTACACGCTTCGTCTGTCACTTCGGCTCAGTCAAGTAGAAGCATATGCTATGTGGTTGAGCCACTCGTCCGCCTTTGGCTACTGTACGGGCTATTGTGAAGAGAGCCGAAGGATCAGCCAAAGCTACAGCTGTATCCTTAGGCTCCATAGTGAATAACCCCCTTAAAGTTAATTTCCCTCTTTTCCTTTATCTATATTCTCTCTGTCTCTTTCCCAGTTATAGAGAAGCTTGTGACTCATCCATGGTGCAGTTGATGACAGTGCTAGGCACTGTGGACTTTTGGGAGGACAGTGGTGAGGAACTGAGCAGAGGGTGCGTGGTGGTAAAATTAAGTATAGGATCCCGGATGGAGGATGCCTGGGATTGGGTGGGCTGGAGATTATCTGACAGGTTCACTCTGGTTCATGATTATTTTATGTATTACACATACAAGTAACAATGCTTACAGATTGAAAGTGTTTTTGATGTACTGCGTTGCTCTGTGAACTTCTGTACTGGTAAGCGGTGCGACCATCACGATGCAGCTCCATAGGCACAGCAATGTCAAGGCGGCACGTCCCATTTTTGCCCGCAATTAAGAGGAATTTATAAACATTCCAAGTTTTATATTTCCTTAATAATATAATGTGTAAGTTCTAATTTCACTTTGCCATGTGTCACTGGGAGATTACAGTCTTGCTGAACAGAGCGTGCTCCAGCAGTGAAATCACGCCTCCAGCCCACACAAACATTGATCTTTCCCCAGTGACATCACGCCTCCAGCACACGCAAACATCGACCTTTCCCCAGTGACATCACACCTCCAGCACACGCAAACATCGACCTTTCCCCAGTGATGGCGTTTGCAGGGTTGGTCTGAATTTTTTTGTTTCTATCTTTTTTAAACTTTTTTATTTATAATTATTTTCTTTATTTTTTTTATATCTGTTTTTCTTTTTTTTTTTACTTTTTTTTTTTAATTCAGTTATTATTACTTATTCCTTTTTTTACTTATTTTTTTTCACTTAACTTTATTGCTATTACACGGGAGCTAACAATCCCCTGTGTGATAGCAATTGGAGGTGACAGGTTCAATACAGGAGTTCTAGCACAGCGCTGTGCTGGAACTCCTGTGACAAGTGAGTGAGGAAAAGCACAGCACGGCACAGCTCTCCCCCCTCACAGTCTACACGGAGCGGCAGGGTTACTCTTAACCCTGCCGCTCTGCTCACCACCCTGCTCACCGCTCTCCATCCTGAGGACGTCGGCGGCCGCGGGAGAACGGACAGCCTGCAGTGTTATTACAAGTGATCTTGGCGACATCGCCAAGATCACTTGTAAAGAAACAAGCAGCTTCCCCCCATTCTTCATTTAGCCCTGCTTGTGCAAAGCCGGGCTAAATGTGGAAAACAAATTACCGCCCAGCACCCGGAACTCCATGTTCCAGGCGTCGTGTGCCGCCCCTCTTCTCCGTGCCGGCCCTGGCTGCAATGCAAGGGATTTAATATTTTTCTAATTCATTTACTGATAAAGTGACATTTCTAAGCAAAGGGAAACCCCCCACTGTGATCTTCAGCATTGGGGAGGGGAAGGGGTAAGGCACAAATGAAGAAGGATTTGGCTCAGTCAGGGGATGTAAAGGAAGATGCTTATATGAGGCTTGTGTACCACATACAGGATTATTCACAAAAGGGTGAAGAGTTTGGAGAAGGCCGGAGAAGTGCACGATCTAGGACAACATAGCTGATCTGGAAAAATTCTCCAATTCAGCTCACTTTCCAGTTCAGCTATGTTGTCCTAGATTGTTCACTTCTCCTCCCTCCTCCAAACCCTTCACCCTTTTGTGAATAACCCTGCTAGTGTTCATAGTGTATAGGTCAGTATGTCGCCCTGATACTAAATGGATTTGGGACTTGTTTATAACCTGCTTCCCTATTTATAATGGTCTGGCCCTCTAGCAACTTCAGCGCCTAATTATAGCTAATTTGCCTACAAAAGTCAAAAGTGGTCATAATAATCTGGCCACTCAGTGTGTATGTACAGTACAGTAGCCAATCACTGGGCTTTTCTCAGCCAGTGGTGCCTGCTGGGATAGACTACATATATTGGTGGGAGCTGCCATGTGCTCTCTCTTTTGCCGGGACCAGCCATGGATTAGGGCTGGGTTCTGTTCATCCTGCCCCCCCCCCCCCCCGCACATGTCAT
>NW_017309241.1:97447-98333 GCF_000935625.1 Nanorana parkeri | reverse complement strand
GCCGATCGTCTATATGTGCTGGTTTTTTTTCCCCCCCCCCCCCCCCCCCCCCCCAGGTTAGGCCGAGGCCTGGGGGTGGGCAGGGGTTGAAGTGAGGGAAAAGGTTTCCCTGAGGCCTCCAGCAAGGAGGAGGCATGAGAGATGGAAAAAGGAAGAGAACCAGGACCAGTGCAGGTTCTTGAGGTACCCAGGAACTATGTGGGCTTCAGAGCATGGTCGGTGTCTTTCCTGTGCTTGAGGATCTCCATCCACCTGGATGGTCTGGTACATCAGTGGTCATCTGATGTGTTCGGGTGGATCTGCATTTGCTGCTTTTACAAGATCCGGTGAGTCTGGAGCTGAGGATGGTTACCCCTAGACACCTTGAACCCCTATACTCTCTCTCCCAAAGAAGATGTTCAATAAACTGTTTACTTTGCATTCTACTACTGAAGTGGACATCAATTTATGGACACCAGAAGAAGGCGGTTAGTGCTAATGGGGCGCAGCTGGAGATCAACCCCCAGACAGACTAGATGTGAACCAGGCAAACAGCGGCACCCTGCGGGGAGTTATCACTACAGTTGTATCTTGGATGTGAGCGAGAATTTTTATCCTGTATAATAATAAAGCCTATCCCACCTAAACCTAACCACGGAACTATCACTTTCTCAAACAATTCATCCCCACACAGCTACCTCCTCATGTATCACTGGCCCCTCCCTTTTAGATTGTAAGCCCTCAGGGGCAGGGCCCTCCTTACCATCTTGTCTTGAATTGTATTGTGATTGTAATGTCTCCCTTATATTGTAAAACGCTGTGCACACTGTTTGCACCATATAAATCCTGTATAATAATAATAATTTTTAAACGTCCCCACCCGTCCTGCTCATGCGTGCTGCTGGGT
>NW_017309241.1:91859-93194 GCF_000935625.1 Nanorana parkeri | reverse complement strand
AAAAAGTAAATAGAAAACGATAGTTTCCTATTGTCCGGCGGCTCTGCTGCCATAAAAAAAAAAGATAACAAAAAAACTCTCCCGGGCGCTCTGATGGACCTGATGGGGAACTGCAGCAGAGGTCGGGTACAATGCTAGTTTACTATTGGCTATTGCAAATTGAAATAGCCAATAGTAATGCACCAATGCTTTTCAATGGGAATTTTTTTTTTCTATTCTGACATCCCTCGTGTCAGAATAAAGAAAAAATAGACACAGCAGTGTTTCTCTCCTTGGCGGCCGGGAGCGGGAGGCTCAGCCAGCTTCGGCTTTCAGCACGGCTCAGCTGAGCCGATGCATATGTGTTCGGCTCGACTGAGCCGCTCGGCCACGTTCAGTAGCTGTACGGGCTATTGTGAATAGCCCGTACAGCACCCCTTCGGTTCTACTGAACCGAAGGGGTCCTGGGGCCGAAGCTAGCCGAAGAATCGGCCAGATCCTTCGGCAGCTTCGTGAATAGACCCCATAGTTCTCCTTTAAACTCTTGGAGGAAGTGGATAGTGGTTTAGTATATATTGTCTCGCTTTACTTAATTATTTTAAAAAAATCCTTTAAAAAAATAATTTCAGTACATTTGGAATATTGCACATTTTGTTTTGATTGAACATAATAGCTTGTGTCTTTTTAACCTGAGCATGTAAGTGTTTGTATTTAAAGCCAACAGATGGGAACATTCAGCTACTTTTTATATGTTTGCAGTTTTTTATTGCCTGCTCAAAAAACTTGCTATTTGCAGAGCTCAATTTCTCAAGCTAACTCAAACAAGAGTTAGAGCACTGACTCCTCCTTTGCAATGGCATCAGTTTTAGACAACCCATAATGCTCTGGAAATCCGGTGTGGACCTGTAATAAATGTTTATTTGTAAAAATAATTTATTGATCCAGTCATGTGGAATTAAGATAGCTTTACCCTATTTTTTAAGCTAAGTGAACATGCACTGGGATAAATCATCAGTCTCTACTATTTTAGAAAGTCAGTTTGATGGGTTACTTTGTGATAACCCGGGGTCAAATCTGCAGCAGACTTTTTACTTTGCTTCTGCTGAATCTGTACACTCTTGACCCCGGTATATGAGAATCAACACAGACACAAAGGTGTGTGGTATGCGCTCAATATCAAATATTTATTCAGTACAGGGTAAGGGTCATACAGAGCAAGCATGGGGCATTGATTCAGCATTAACCAATCACAAATAAGAAGAGCACAGCAACTGCTGCATACCAAATGGAAACTTTTGCTAGATAACGATGGACATTCGTTTTCTGTGAAATCGCGTGTTTTCCAGTAACTCGAAA
>NW_017309241.1:89500-91628 GCF_000935625.1 Nanorana parkeri | reverse complement strand
GGGGGAGGGGGCGGGTACAGCTGGCTCTGCCTCTAGATAGGCAGAGCCAGCTGTCACTCACGCAGCTGGGCGGATCTCAACGTCGATGTCGGGATCTGCTCCGGCTGCGGCGTCTCAGTATACCGCGAGCTGTAGCCTGCTATATACTGAGCTTAGGTTAACGGGAGCACGCTAGTTTGTGTCCTCCCGTTACCCTAAGGAGAACTATGGGGAAAAACACTGACCCCATAGTTCTCCTTTAAACAATAACTCTAATGTGAGACACAGAAACTACTGCTAATAATAAACTAACATTATCCTTTCAATTCCTCCTTTTATTCTGAAAGAATAACATTTCCTGCTTCACAAACAATTCTGCCTATCTGTCTCCTAAAATACAGCACCCTGTTTTTATACTGCTCTCCCTCTTCACTTTCTTTTTTAAACTTTAGATTTTTATTAAAGTATTTAGGATCTGCAACACAAACAATATTGATTACATCCGAATATTGATACACATTTTGGAATGTTAGCAAGTTCGAGTCACATGCAACATCTTCCAGTAGAGCAGATGACCATTCCCATTTGGAGTCATAAAAGCAAAAATGGTCCGCTTGGAAATCAACGGTGACCGATCCGCTCACGCGAGTACCATAAATCGCAATCAGACATATTAATCAACGCTTACAAAAATAGGAAAACCCATAAATGAGTCTGTAGTGATTATTCAAGGCAATCGGTAATGAGGTATTGCAGGAAGTTTCAATGAGTACACAGTCTCTAAGAATTAGTGGAGGTGCTGGATGCACAGAGTACTTGCGGTTTTGAGTAAGCGGCAGGAGCTGGGGGTCCTAGAGAGTCTGGTCCCGGGATGGGTGGTTTCCAGGCTGATAGCACGTCTTGGTGGAGGTGTAGGGTCCCAGGAGACAACAGGCGTTCTGGCTTCAATAGTGGAACGCCATGCTGTCTCGGCTGGGAGTTTATATAGGCCGAGGAAGTGGGGGAGGAGCCGGCGGCCGGAACGGCGCACTTCCGCGCTCCAAGGTGGAACGCAGCCGACATCTGAAACCGGAAGTGGCTATGTGTGCGCTCCACCGTGGAACGCAAGAGGGCCGACCCGAGAACCGGCGGAATCCTAAGGGGATTCCGAACCCCCACTTGAGGATGACGGCGGTTGCAGTTACATAGGAGAACTATGGGGAAAAGCCCTAACCCCATAGTCCTCCTTTAAGAGCGCCGTTTCAGGTGACAGCGGGCAGTCAATATTTGTCAATTCAGTCAAAAGCTCAGAGATGGAGTGCCAGAAATCTGTTAGTCGGTTACAGGACCAAAAATCGTGAGATAAGCTGCCCACTTGGCAGCACTTACGCCAGCACAGGGGGGAAGATGCCGGGTATATTTTAGATAACCTATATGGGGTGTACTCCCTCTTCACTTTCATTGTCTTGCTTAATTTTTTGCAAAACCATCCAAAGGCTGCACACAAACTTACAAGGTCGGGGTACAGACCCCCTCCTGTTCTGGGAGTGAAAAGCTGGCTACTGAACTCATTTCTCCAACCCAACATCTCCCGGCTCATTTACTCAGCAACAGTTTTAAATCAATTTGCAATAATCATAAAAACTTTATCAACGTTCCATAATCATATCTTTCTAACGTATTTATGTGGAAATGGGAGCTTGTGGAAGATCCTCAGGCTCTCCACCTGGGAGCTAAAGGGTGACACCTGTGGCATTGCTGGGTCTTATTGTGCCACTGGTATGGTGGGGGCTATATCTACAGTTAAAGCAATACACTGCGCTATCTTCCCTTATCTCCCCGCGCTATCTCCCCAGTTGAATAAGACCCCCTAAATCTCCAAGTAAACCATCGCAGCTATCCATCCTCTATACCCTTATCAATAAATTATTCGAATATAACCCCCCACATGCAAATTAGTATCCCAAAAGCAATATATGCATATACTGTAGAAACAAACTATAAAAATACATAAGGGTTTATTCACTAAGCTGCCGTAGGCAGCCGAGTGAATGACCGACCTGAAGTGAAGTGAGCCGAACACTGTTCGGCTATTCACTTCAGGCTGGTACGGCTGATTTCAGCCGTACATTGGCTGAAATCAGCCGTACATCGGCTTGCTTCGCATGGC
>NW_017309241.1:86807-88444 GCF_000935625.1 Nanorana parkeri | reverse complement strand
GAGTCTGTAGTGATTATTCAAGGCAATCGGTAATGAGGTATTGCAGGAAGTTTCAATGAGTACACAGTCTCTAAGAATTAGTGGAGGTGCTGGATGCACAGAGTACTTGCGGTTTTGAGTAAGCGGCAGGAGCTGGGGGTCCTAGAGAGTCTGGTCCCGGGATGGGTGGTTTCCAGGCTGATAGCACGTCTTGGTGGAGGTGTAGGGTCCCAGGAGACAACAGGCGTTCTGGCTTCAATAGTGGAACGCCATGCTGTCTCGGCTGGGAGTTTATATAGGCCGAGGAAGTGGGGGAGGAGCCGGCGGCCGGAACGGCGCACTTCCGCGCTCCAAGGTGGAACGCAGCCGACATCTGAAACCGGAAGTGGCTATGTGTGCGCTCCACCGTGGAACGCAAGAGGGCCGACCCGAGAACCGGCGGAATCCTAAGGGGATTCCGAACCCCCACTTGAGGATGACGGCGGTTGCAGTTACATAGGAGAACTATGGGGAAAAGCCCTAACCCCATAGTCCTCCTTTAAGAGCGCCGTTTCAGGTGACAGCGGGCAGTCAATATTTGTCAATTCAGTCAAAAGCTCAGAGATGGAGTGCCAGAAATCTGTTAGTCGGTTACAGGACCAAAAATCGTGAGATAAGCTGCCCACTTGGCAGCACTTACGCCAGCACAGGGGGGAAGATGCCGGGTATATTTTAGATAACCTATATGGGGTGTACTCCCTCTTCACTTTCATTGTCTTGCTTAATTTTTTGCAAAACCATCCAAAGGCTGCACACAAACTTACAAGGTCGGGGTACAGACCCCCTCCTGTTCTGGGAGTGAAAAGCTGGCTACTGAACTCATTTCTCCAACCCAACATCTCCCGGCTCATTTACTCAGCAACAGTTTTAAATCAATTTGCAATAATCATAAAAACTTTATCAACGTTCCATAATCATATCTTTCTAACGTATTTATGTGGAAATGGGAGCTTGTGGAAGATCCTCAGGCTCTCCACCTGGGAGCTAAAGGGTGACACCTGTGGCATTGCTGGGTCTTATTGTGCCACTGGTATGGTGGGGGCTATATCTACAGTTGAATAAGACCCCCTAAATCTCCAAGTAAACCATCGCAGCTATCCATCCTCTATACCCTTATCAATAAATTATTCGAATAAAACCCCCCACATGCAAATTAGTATCCCAAAAGCAATATATGCATATACTGTAGAAACAAACTATAAAAATACATAAGGGTTTATTCACTAAGCTGCCGTAGGCAGCCGAGTGAATGACCGACCTGAAGTGAAGTGAGCCGAACACTGTTCGGCTATTCACTTCAGGCTGGTACGGCTGATTTCAGCCGTACATTGGCTGAAATCAGCCGTACATCGGCTTTGTGTGGCTTCGGGTCGGCCGACCATGCTCAGCATGTTCGGCCGACCCGAAGTGCAGAAGGAGTTTGAACCTCTGGCAGGCTACTCGCTGCTGTTCGGTCTATTCTTATAGATGCCGAACAGCAGTGAGTGAATAGCCCTCAGAGGTACCGAGCAAAACAGAAAAATAGTTTTAAAAGTTTAAAAAAGTAAATAGAAACCGATTGTGCGGAGCTAGCAAAACAAAAACCTCTCCCGGGCGCTCTGGGAGTCTCCCGCTCCCGG
>NW_017309241.1:64403-85550 GCF_000935625.1 Nanorana parkeri | reverse complement strand
GGTGCCCCTCCAGTGTCCATACACCCGATCAATTCCATAAAGCACTAAAGAAGAGGGATCTTTATTGTGAACATCTTTATAATGTTTTTGATACACTATGTGCTTCAAAAACCCATTTTTTTATATTTTTAACATGCTCACTAATCCTAATCCTCAATTCTCTCGTCGTCCTTCCTACATAGTGGAGGCCACACGGACACTCCAATACATAGGTCACGAAGGATGTGTGGCGAGAGACAAATTCTTTTATTTCAAACTTCCTTTTATTCAAAATGTGTTCGTTTTATTCCCCTCTGTTTTTTTTTCACTCACCCTACATCCTACACAATATTTACAAGGATAAAAGCCCTTAGTACCAAAATAGTTTTTTTACCTTAGGGGGTGGGTCTACAACATTATGTACCAGCATATCTCTAAGGGACAGAGCTCTCCTATAAATCACTCGTAGCTTTTGAGGGATTCGGGGTCCTAAGATTGTATCTCATTTCAAAATGCCCCAATGTTTACTAATAATTTTCTCTACTTCTTTGTATTGGACACTGTAATCTATTAGAAAGGCTAGCGGAAATTCCAAATTCTTCCGATCAGTACTAGCCCTACTCCGTAAAAAAAAAAAACTAGTACTGTGTATTGTTTCAGCACTCTCGTGGCCATATTGTTTTTTGCTTTGGTGGTCTTTTGCTGCAGCTGTCGTTTATTTATAAATAAAAAGGGGGGACATCCACAAGCGCAAATACTAATATTTATAAAGTATATCTACAGTTAGCAAACCTGCTTCCACTAGTGTAGAATACGGGGGGGAGGGGGCAATTTCTTGAATTCATACGGTACACACAGTCTTACGGAAAACACAGACTTGACCACGCACACACTGTGATTAAAATGCTCGCTGTCATACAGAATGCTCTGAACTGGTCACCAAAACATAATCACAAAGTCACACAATCGTCTGCCACAGTTCATAGTAATGACTCAACTCCACTCAATACAATAAATTAAAATTAAATTGAAATAATCAACACTGCAGGATTTATACAACAAAGGTCCACCTAGAGAAGCTGGGTTACCTTGAAGGTAGACACCCATGAATCCACAGGTGACACAGAGAGTACAGGAAGCAAAAAGGTTGCCTACCAGGAGCCTGTTGTCTGTGCCCCAGGGTCCCGATCGGGTGGGTTCGTTCAGCTGTGCAGTTTCCCGTGTTCCCCCCTGGCGCAAAACTTCGCCTGGTTGTTTGTTGTATATAAACAAATGTAATCCTCTTTTTTGTTTTTCTTCACACAGAGGAATCATACTGACACACCACAATCAGCAAAACAACAATCCTTATGACTATGAATGAGTTTACCGAATGCGCAGAAGTGTCAACACCATACTACAAAACTAGCGCTCCCAAAGTGCTGGTGAACCTTTGTATCAACAGTGGTGTCACTGTCACAAAACTGGAAATATGGAGAAGTCACCAGCACACCAATGTTCATAAGCAAAAGTCCATTTAAAGAAAAGACATTGCCATTCAAAAACTAGCACTTTCGGGGCCACACAGGGTTCCATTCATCAGGCTCAGAAGGACGTTGTTCTGAGCCTGATGAAGGGAACCCTTTGTGGCCCCTGGGTGAGTATAACTTTTTTTAAATTTTCCTCTCTAGAGCAAAATGAGCACTTAACCCTTAAAGTGCAGAGGTTAGCCCCACTGAAAGGGTTCTTCAACGCAACTTTAAACAATGTCCAAGAAGTCAGAAAAAAGCCAACAGAAGAACAGGCAGCTACGTGCATTTGTGCGCCACGGACCAGCGCGCCAAACGGTGTACAGGAAGTGATGCTGTTTCCTGATGGATCAACCTATTTAAAGCCAGCCTACCTGACTTCAAGTTGCTGGATTGTCTTCAGCTTTCTCTGTGTTCCTTGTGCTTCTGATTACCTTGATAAATTTTGAACTGGATTGTCCTTTACCTTGTTGATTATTGCCTGCCCCTGACCTCCTGCTTGCCTTCTGGACCTGCCTCTGTCTTCTGCCTTTGTACCTAGCTGCCCGACTGGATTTGACCCCTGGCTTGTTTGACCACTATCTTGGATCCTCCACTGCATTCCACTGCCTGCCTGGTCTTGACTTCAGCTCAACTTGACCCGATCCGGTGCTGGAACTCCAGCTTGCACGGTGTGATCACCACTGGCACCTGTGCCACTCGCTGTCCACTCGGACACTGTTGCCAACTCCAGAGTCTTTGGGACACGAGGTGCAAGAGAAGCCTCCTCCCACATTCAGTCTCCACCCAGGTTTAAGTCTTCTAATAACTGTTATCTGTCACACCCTTGCCTGGGATCAATCCTGGGACCTTTTGTCTCTAGCTTGTTTGCCTTCTTCTGGAGCCATTGGTTCTGTGCTGACTTCTCTGTTCCTACCAGCTGCACTGCATGGGTCTTGGCCCCACCAACTGGTCAGCTGCAGACAGTTACTCAATCAGTCCACTAGAACTAATGTCTTCCTGTTCCTGTTTTTGCCCAAGTCAAGGTTTTCCTATATGCATCCTGGGTGCACCCCCGAAGGATTCACATCAAATTTAAATCACATTTACATGACCACATTTTTTATGGGAATTGGTGAACCCAACGGAGATGAAACCTGGATGGATTCACTCACAACGCAATAATTGAATCAGAAGTATTCACAGGGTTGCCCATCTGAGGCAATGTCATCCCAGGGGTGGGGGGTGCTGGCAGAGAATGTTCACTGGGACGGGGGGAAGCGAGGTTGTTGTTCTGATTTGTTCATTTGTATTCAGGGAAAGGGGGTTGGGTGCCGGACTGCACTGTCAATGGCCCTGCCTGGCATCTTACCCAGCTCCCTGATGTTACTGGCTGCCAGGAGCTCAGCGGGACACCACCCAGAGTGTGTCCAGCTCAGCTCCAGTGACATTAGTGAGCTGGGTGGGAAGCTGCACAGAGCTGACGTGTCTTCTACAACCTATGTAACTATGTGAATATACTTCAATGTATTTAATACATTACGGGTTCATTCATTTCATGTAAAGTAAAAACACAATAAAACAAATCAATATTCAGAATAAAATCTAAATCATGTCACTTGTGTTTAGTTATCGGCGGCATTACCGAGGGAAATAGACCTCGGAGGTAACCTGTCATTACCTTTCCTGACATCTGAGTGTGTCATCAAACACGCAGCTGGAATATTCACCGGAGAGCAGAACCTACAAAGATTTCCTCATGGAATTGCTGCCCGCCGAGGATGTTATTTTAATGATGAGTGAAGAAACACTCCTGTAATTCCCGGCGAGCACGAGGACAATTATTATGTTTCATTCTTATTAATAAGGACTCCGTACTCATTCGTCTCGTATTCTAAAATAAAAAATACAAATCTCTTTTCATTTCAAAAAAACAACTATACTTGTGAAACTTGTTTCCAAATCTGCAGTATATGAAACATTTTGATATGAACTTCTACATTTTACATTACATTTTGTTTTTAATGTTAAAATATAATAAAGTTATTTTTTTAGTTTTAAATTAGATCATAGAACCTATGTCCACGCGTCTCTGTGCGCCCAAGTAAAGTTTTAGGGATAATCTTGATATTTTCTAAATATTTAACAGCATGACTGTAAAATTCCGGAATTTATGTAATGATTTTTTAAATAATTTTTTTTATAGGGTGGAGGTGTCTGTAGGCACATTTTGCTGATTTAATTTTGTAGCCCCCAACAACTTACATGAAAGAGCTACTAGAAATTTAGTGATTGCCTGAGCTGTAGTTGTGACGGGCTGCCTGATACCACGACCTATATATCTCCGTCTTAAGGCTGCTCCATGGGTGCTGGAACCAGAAACAAGGGAATATAGCATAGGCTTACCCCAAGAATCAGACAACACTGACTTTGGAGTGGAACCATGAACTGGTTTATTGAAGAAAGCACATAGAGTTTATACCTCACAGAATCAGATAAGAGTTCAGTGTGTTACATTGAACAAGCCCCTCCACTAGACAGCCGGGTGCCGCATTGGAATTCCTTAAGCACAGACACTCTTTGAACCTAATGAATATCCTTAATCAGATCATCCCAAACAATGGCCACTCCAGACAGCCTGCTGCCTTCACAAAATATGTTTAGCAGAGATGGTATCCAACCAAGAAGGAAGTGGATGGTTCAAATGAAGTCAAATAGTGAAAAGCTCTCTCTCTGGATAAAATATTAAACAGGAAAACACACACAGCAAACACAGTTCTCTGGGGTAATAAATCTCTGCAGCCCTAGGTCCGTAGACAGTAGGAAGGAGGCTAGCCCTCAGGCTTCTCCAGCAGCCCCAGGGACGGTTCAGTCCGTCACAGTAGTCATCATGGCTGAATTATAGTTGGCATTTACCTAGTTACTTCCAGGTGTTCTGCCTGAGTGGGGTGTGACCCTGCTGTAGTTGCTGGGCAACCAATGGAAGGACATTATGAGTGTGTGTGGCTTACCAGCCAATCACTGGTGGTTTCTTGGCCAGTGGTGCATGCAGGGACCGTACATATACAGTTATGGCCAAAAATATTGGCATCCCGGCATTTCTGTCAGATAATGCACCACTTCGCACAGAAAAGTGTTGCAATTGCAAATGTTTAGTCAGTCTCATGTGTATTTCTTTTATTGTATTGGTATGAAACAAAAAAAGTTGAGGACAATAAAGATAAATCTGACACATTCAACACAAAACTCCAGAAAGGGACTTGACAACATTTTTGGCACCCTCAATTAATATTTTGTAGCACAGCCCTTGGAAAAAAATAACTGAAATAAATGGCTTCCTATAACCTTCGATGAGTTTTTTACACCGCTCTACAGGAATTCTGGACCACTCTTCTTTCACCAACTGCTCCAGGTCTCTCAGACCTGGAGCAGTTGGTGAAAGTGCTGTCTAATACAACAGATTAGAAGAGTTCCTTTTCCTAAATGCTGTTTGGAGATCCCCAGGTACTCTATGGGATCAAGATCTGGACTCATTGCTGGCCAGTCCAGTAAGTACCAGTATGTACCTATTGAACCTCTTACTGTCCTGGTAATACAACAGGAAGTTAAGGTGAGGCGAAATAAAACATTTCCCAGGCACGTCACCATGTCACCACAATGGGTTAGGCTCCATCCCACAAGACCACTTGGTAAATATAAGAGTTTATTATTTCAGAGACAGTAGCCACACATACAGGAATAGACCTGTAATGGATGTGGTTAAGTGACTATGATAAAATGCCTATTTCAATATATTGTAATATATATATGTTATTGCTCCTGTTCATATTAATCCTTATTCAAAATGGCTGCCTAGTCAACTTAGCACCCCTCCCCCCTCCTATGAGAAGTACGCACTAGAAATAGAAACCAAGATGGCGCCTCCAGGAGAAACTAGAAACTGCACCCAAGACAAGGACGTCAGCAACCTGGAAGGAGGTTACGCTTTAATGAATCAGTCAAATTATAACCTAGAAATCTATCGCAAATGCTATGCTTACATATACACTATCAGCTGCCTATATAAGACACAACAATGCGGAACAATAAATGAGAAGTATCTTTACTCTGACTCTGTGTCAGCGTGTTTTATTTCTTCACTGACAGTGTGCACACTTTGTGCTGAATTAGGCCCAGGGACAGATATATGTCGGGTTCTTGATGTCCGAGTCCACAACAGACCCACACATGCATACAGGGAGCTCATTCCTTTTAGAAGATGAGATCCATATCCACTTGCACTACACCTCTCCTGGAGTGAAGACACTGGTCTTATCCCTAGAAGGGTGTTATCCCTAGAAGGGTGTTATCCCTAGAAGGGTGTTATGCCTAGAAGGGTGTTATCCCTAGAAGGGTGTTATCCCTAGAAGGGTGTTATCCAGGGCACCCTTAGTGGTGGGGTTTTATATGATTTAGGATAATAATTCTGCATGAATGTGTTGCAGGCACTTCTGTTGCCTGGTGGACTCAGTGGCGTAACAACCGGGGGTGCGGGGGGGTCACTTGCGCCGGGCACAGGATTTAATGTCACTTTAAGCTGTCACCCCACTTAGGGCGAGATGGTTACATAGTTTGCATGTTTACAGAGTTATAGGATAAGCAATTTTTTCCTGCACTAAAAATGTTGAACTTTCTGACCCCAATTTGATGAAAGAACATTGACAGATCAGACGTCATGATTGGGTGTTTCTGATAAGAAAGTTCTCCTTTATTAATTCAAACTCTAAGATCTGCATAATCAATAAGCTGTATTTCATCATTCCTATTGCCCATTCTGCTCACTGTTCCTGTTTACATGTTATAGTCCGTCTATCGTCTTATATCGTCATCTGCTGGTCTTTCAATTTGCCATTGAAGAGATTAATAATAACAATGACATTTTGCCTAATATCACCCTTGGATACCAAATGTTGGATTCTTCCGGAATCCCTCACATTTCAGTTGCCGGCTTTCTGACAATTTTATCGGGGAATTGGAAAATGATCCCAAATTATAGGTGTTGGCAGAATACCCAAGTGGTGGGCTTCATAGGAGACCTATCAGCACACTCTTCCTATTCTATGGCCCAACTAGCTGGAATATATAGGTATCCTCAGGTATGTATTATCAATGTGTGTTATTACAATATATGGGGCTGATTTCAAATGGAATTTCAGGGAAGAATTAGAATATCCATCAGAACCCCACTGTTATCACAATGCTCCCCTCCTATCATCCTTTACCACCTTCCACCTTGGAGGGCATCTCCACCTCCTTCAATACTGCATCCCCCACATTCCTGTCACCCCTATCATTCTGTTTCAACAGAACTTCCTTTCTTCTATCACTTTGTACCCTCCTCTTCCCATACCTCCCTCCTCTCACACTACCCCCATCACCCCTTCCTTCTTGTATACTCCTCCAACCTTTCCCTTTTAGTACAGGAGAGGCTGTCTATACAGGGAGGATGGAAATGTGCACAAGGAAGGGGGCAGTGTGGGCAGGGGGTGGCAATGTGTTCATAGGGGGACCGTATGTAGTGGGAGGTATATGTGCAGGGAAAAGGGGGGCAGTGCATTCAGGGTAAAAAGAGGACAGTGTGGCAAGGAAGGGGGTATTGCTTGCAGAGGAAAAAAGGGGCTCTGTTTATAGGGGACAAGGGGGGCAATGTCTACCGTCAATGAATTTAAGTTGAGCTAATTCACAGGTGATGTTTCTTGCTTTGATGCTTTCCATTGTGCAGCAGTCCCATACAAACAAGAGTTTTGCAGATTTTGATTGGTGCCATGCCATGTTGTCCTCTGTGGATGATGTGTACAATCTAAGGAAAATAGGTTCCACTATTCAACTATCATCCAAAAACAGAAGAAGCCATGTTGTCTTTGGATGATAGAGATGTTGAATAGTAGAACCTATTTTTCATTGACTGATAGACCCAATATGAGAATAGTTATTCCCACCAGAGTTAGGATCTGTGTTGATGGGCTTTTGTTTGCTTCAGAACGGTTTTGCATCCCCATACAAGTCGTACTTGTACTTGTCGATAAATTCTGAATTATCTTAGAAGCTTTTCAAACAAATGTCAAACTGATGTCACTGACACAAGCCCAACGTCCATTGACACAGGCCCTTAAACACATCTTAGCCTGATCATCATTAACATAGCATATGGTTGCGCTCCTCTCTTCCGAGAGGAGAGGCCTTCATCTGGAGGTTCCCATCCCACCTGATGGCGGATGCTTCCTTTAAATTCATATCCTTATAACAAAGACCACCTTAGTACGCCAAATCTATACTGGGAAGCAGGCAAAGCATTCCTACGAGGTAAAATTATGGCCTATGTGGTGGCTAAAAAAAAAAACATGCCAAGTCTCAATTTAACAGTGCCAGCCAAGCCTTATGTCTATCTCAACACACCTACTCATCTAACCCCACACCAACACATAGGGAATTGTGGCAAACCGCAAAGGCGGATTTCGAATGGTAGACTAATTAGCTACACCTCTATTTTCAATCCCATTTTCAATTGCGCCTCCATAAATTTGGGAATAAATCAGGGAGGTTGTTGGCAAATTTGACCAGACCCCATGCCCCAAAGGCCCACATTTCCTTTCTTATTTCTACCAAGGGTGTTCTGTCCTCTGACCCTAAACAAATAAACACTATCCTGGAAAGATTCTATAATGCGCTATACTCGGCAACCCCTATAGACATGGTAGCCTGACACAACTTTCTTAACTCCATATCTCTTCTAAGGCTAACGGAGGCTGACCTGGAGGTTCTAAATGCAGGCATATCCTTGGAAGAGATATCTAATATCGTCAAGACCTCTTCAAATGGCAAATCCCCAGGACCGGATGGTCTTACTAACAAATTTTACAAAATGCTTCAGTGGGATATATTTCCTGTGCTGCATAAGGTCTTCAATGCTATGTGGTCAGGAGGTGAATACTTACCAACTGGCACTGAAGCCTTTATCAAAGTATTGCCCAAAAAAGGGAAAGATCCTACTCAACCAAAATCATACAGACCAATATCTCTGATAAATTGTGATGCCAAATTTATGTCCAAACTTGTGGCTGATAGGCTGGCGAAGGTTTTACCCCGACTGATGTCCCCTGCCCAGGTGGGTTTTGTCAATAACCGTCGGCTGTATCCAATATTTGTAATCTACTGACTGTGCTGGACCATGCCAGGGACCACCCGCCTTCCACCATGGTGCTTATTTCAATTGACGCAGAAAAAGCTATTGACAGCATCCAGTTTTCTTGGTTATTTAGAGTCATGGAGGGGATGGGACTCCTTGGCAGACTCCAGTCATTTGTCACAGCTTTGTACACATTCCCATTGTGCCCGGGTGTGTACCCCTGGTTTTATCTCTGCAAGGTCCCCATTGCTCCAATGAACTAGGCAGGGTTGCCCACTGTCACCCCTGTTGTTCAATATCGCCTTGGAACCTTTATCTCTGTTCTTTCAGAATGTATCAGATATATCTGGGATTTCGTTACATGACACCCAACTTAAGATAATGCTCTTCGCTGACGACATAGTCATGTTCTCCTCTGACCCTAATCGTGATCTCCCCAAAATCCAAAACACCTTTGCACAATTCAGTACATTCTCAGGTCTCCACATTACCATTTCTAAGACTGAAATTCTCCCCCTCACCTCCACGGCAGCTAATTGCCTAAGCATTGTTCAAATGTTTGCAAAGGGCTCTATGACATATTTGTGTCTTAAAGGAGAACTATGAGATGAGTGATTTCCACTCCCCTCATAGTTCTAGCCGACCTGTGACAATGAGACTGTCACAGGTCGGCTCAGTAGATTGGGAGGTGAGCGAACACATACCAGGTTCGCTCACCTCTCGATCCTGTCACGGCTCTCTGCCGTGACAGGGGGAGGGGCTGGATTCCCCTCTCCCCGCTCCGATCTGCCAGCGCTGACTGGCGGAACGGACGGGGGAGGGGGCGGGTACAGCTGGCTCTGCCTCTAGATAGGCAGAGCCAGCTGTCACTCACACAGCTGGGCGGATCTCGGCGTTGATTTCGGGCTCCGCTCCGGCTGCGGCGTCTCAGTATACCGCGAGCTGTAGCTCGCGGTATACTGAGCTTAGGGTAACGGGAGGACTCTAATTTGTGTCCTCCCGTTACCCTAAGGAGAACTATGGGGAAAAACACTGACACCATAGTTCTCCTTTAAGATAGGCAAAACCTCTTCCTCCCTCTATAACCTTAATTTTCCCCCTCTTTTTTTAAAAAAATACGCAACGATCTCCTCCTATGGCGGAACCCCCCTCTCTACCTATTTGGTAGGATACACTTAATTAAAATGATCCCGTTTGCCAGACTGTCATACCCTATGCAGACCCTATCTATACTTCTGAAACATAAGGATATACAAACATTTAATAAGAATTTCACTGCATTTATTTGTCAAGGCAAAAAGGCAAGGATATCCTTGAAAAAGCTTTTGCTGCCCAGGGACAGTGGGGGAATGGCCTTCCCCAATATTAGACTTTACAATTTGAGCTGCCCGCTTCGACACGCCTTAGATTGGCTACACTCTTCCTCACATTATTCTAATTTCTCATTGGAGGTCGGGATGGTAAACCCATGGACACTCCCCGCCCTCCTACACTGCCCCTTCTCCACTATTCCTCCTTTGGTGCGCTTCCATATTTTAATACGGGACACAATGGTAGCATGGAGAGAAGCTCACAAATATTTCAAATTGAATCCTCGCCTTACCCGACACTTGCCCCTCAGAGGCAACCATTCTTTCCCTCAGGGAGAGGACCATCTCACCTTTTCAGTGGGGAACACTTCCCCAGTCAGTGTTCTAGGGACAAAGAGGGATTTCCCTATTCTTGCACTTTCTCACAGAAGATAGACGATGGCTGTGACGGACCCCGGTACTCAGGATGAGTATGTCCGCCGCTCTCTTCTTCCTTGCTGAGGAGATCTTGCAATCTGAAGATCCTTAGCTCCCAGTTTCCCCAGTCACTAGTCGAGACCCGGGTGTAGGTGAAACAAACTCTGCTTTATTGAGCAACTGCACAAACTTTTATACAGCAAGTGATGAAATCAGAATATAATCCCATCACATCCACCCTCCCTTCCCAGACAATCGGTCTGCTCAACACCACAGGTGTCCACCTGCTAACGAACTCCAGACAGCCATAGCAGGAGTTGGCCAGAATGTCATTGTTCTGAGCTCCCTCAGAGTACAATGGGAGATAACGAGGGATGGTGCTGATAGTCTTTCCATAACCAAGTCACACAGCATAACGCACTCAAACATAACTCAACACCAATACACATTTAGCTTATAAACTGATCACCATGTCGTCACAACGGCTAATAAGATTTCCAGAGTTCACCGATAAATACGGGACTCCCGCTACTGACTTCCTACACTATATGCAGGTCATTGCCCATATCAGGAAGTTGAGCCCCTTGAGCATCAGCTGTTTGCTCACATCTCTCGCCAATAGAATGCTTCCGGCCACTAATGTATCTATCACTGACATATATTCTCACCTGAGGCATGCCTCCATTCCTTCCTTAGACTCATCCAACCTGTCCAAATGGAGTGTGGACATTCCCTCGGATAATATAAATCAATCAACAGTGTAGCGCTAAAAGCCTCACAGTATCAATCCAATTAGTGTTATGCACACAAAGTGGAAACAATGTATCAAATTCGATGCATATAAATAAAATACTGAAACAATTACTTTCAGTGTAAGTGAAATTCTTTTTTCAAAGGAAAACTGTGTATCTATGAAAATCTAACCGTATTAATCCATTGGTTTAAACACACAGAAAGAAATGGAAACGGTGTGTCCCATTCGATTTAGAATGCGTGGCACTTAACCTCGGGTAATATTCCCACCACATGGAGTTTGTTTCAACATTGTTTATGCACTTGTTTTAAAAGAGGTTACTAACCTCATATGGTTAGTCATGATGACTGTTTTTTTCTAATGTTGTTTATTTTATTTTTAGATCAGCTCAACTCAGTTTCTTTCTTCTCTACTTTTCACTGATATATCCACTCTTCCAGGATCTAGACTTTCTTCACCTCAGCCGATGCAACAGACGCCAGGTTAGTCCCCTGAACCCTTTCTCTGAGGGATGGACACGCACACAGGCCCTACATTTTGGCAGCCACCCCCAACAAATACATGATCACAATGGCTCCGAATGATGTTAAACTGTTCTCCCTTAATGTTAAGGGATTGAATTCCCTTTTTAAACGTAGCCTAGCATATAGGGAACTCAAGAGCGCCAACCCAGACGTAGTTTTTCTACAGGAGACGCACTTTACCCTACAAAATACATTTAAGCTCTTGCACTCTTTGTACCCTAGGTTATATTCTGCTTCACAGTCTAAGAAGAAAGCGGGGGTAGTAATTCTGCTAAAGGACACCTGCTCATTCCTCCCCAGCACGGTCCTTACAGATAAAGGGGGTAGGTATATAATCTTACATGGAGACTGGCAAGGTATACAGACTACACTTTGCAATGTCTATGCCCCGAATTCAGGACAGGTTCGTTTCCTCACACAAATCTTGACTAAGATCACCGCTCTAGAACATACTTACCTTATAGTCGGAGGTGACTTTAACTTACCATACTCAATCACCACAGACCATTTGGGTTCCACGGGAAGGAGGGCCCCAAAGGGAACGGAAAGTAATTCACGACATTTCCGTCGCCTACTGAGACGACACTCCTTGCTGGATTCCTGGCGTGTACTTCACCCCTCAGAGAAACGCTATACCTTCTATTCCCAGGTTCACCAAACTCATACTAGAATAGATTATTTTCTAGTAAATACCCCAGTCCTGTGAAATTTAACATCAGCTGATATAGGGGTAATCTCGTGGTCTGATCATGCACCGATAGACCTGACACTACGTTTAGAACCCATCCAGATAAAAAACTGCCATTGGAGGCTAAACGAAAGCTTACTTAAGGATGAGATACCTAAGCAGGACATACTGAAGGCAATAGAAACATACTTTGAACTAAATGAGGGATTGGTCTCTCAAACATCGGTCGGTCTCTCAAACATAAGGCCACTATCAGGGGTCACTGCATTGCACTGGCGTCTAAACTCAAAAAAGACAGGATGGCCACTATGGTACGCTTGAAGGATGAGATTATCCATTTAGAACAACGCTTAGCTATGATACCTTCCAAGACACTCCTTCGCGAACTGATCAAAACTAGAACGCGCCTACGTCACCTCATGACTCATAAGGTCGAAATGTCTATGACACATTTAAGGCAGAGGTATTATGAAAGGGGAGACATGGCACATGCCCTACTGGCCTGTAAATTGCGGGAAGAGGCTAACAGTGGGGGGCTGACAGCAGTTAGAGACGCAGGAGGTACTCTACAATACCACCCGGATGTTATTGCCAGAGTGTTTAGGGACTCTTATAACGACCTATATAATCTAGCTGACACAGCTTTTACACCAAATGATGGACGACTGAAAGCACGCGTTCAGAACTATCTGGCGCAGTGCAACTTACCAGCAGTTACAAGCGAAGCTCTGGTTGCCTTAAATGCAGATATCACACCGGACGAACTTAAGAATGTTATCCGAGCTCTTCCTACCGGCAAATCGCACATGGGGATGTTATACCAAATTCATTTTTGAATTCCCATATAACGGTATTCCCTAAACCAGATAAAGATGGTAAATTATGTACAAACTATCGACCTATAGCCCTTCTCAATTCGGACTTTAAGATATCCACGAAAACCTTAGCGAATCGCCTAGCACAAATACTACCAACACTCATACACAACGATCAAGTGGGCTCTGTGCTTAACCGCCGAGCGGGAGATAACACCCGCAGACTCATAGACCTGGTAGACATTATAAACAAAGAAAAACGAGAGGCGCTACTAATTAGCCTAGACGCCGAGAAAGCCTTTGATAGGCTTAGCTGGCCATTCTTACACGCGACATTGTCACACAAAGGGATCAGGGGCCCTTTTGCCCCAGCGGTCCATGCTTTGTATTCAACCCCCTCAGCTTCCATAAAACTACGAACGGCCACATCCATACCCTTCCCAATACGCAATGGCACCAGACAGGGATGCCCTCTGTCTCCTCTTCTATATGCTCTGTGTATCGAACCCCTTGCAGCACGAATACGCAAGTCGCCAGATATTGCAGGGATACCAATAGGTACACAACAATTCAAGCTGGCTTTGTTTGCGGATGATGTCATCCTGTCAGTAACTTCCCCACAGCGGTCTCTGCCACATTTACAATCAGAACTCCATGAGTATTCCATGGTTTCGGGTTACAAATTGAACCTAGGCAAAACTGAAGTTCTCCCATTGAATATACCCCCCGCAGCCTTGGCCTCCCTGCAAACCTTAATATTTGGGAATTTGTATTACAAAAAATGTACAATCACTGTATGCGACCAATTATAAACCACTGTTTCAAGCACTACGGTTTCAATTGCAGAGATGGAAATCCTTGAGACTGTCATTTACAGGTAGATTGACTTCGGTCAAAATGATGCTATTGCCAAAACCGTTGTATTATTCCATTACCTTACCAGTGAGAAGACCAGCCACTGACCTCAGGGATGTGTTAAACTATGTATGGAATGGAAAGCGACATCGGGTGTCACAAAGGATACTCTGTGCTCCGACAGCCAGGGGAGGTCAGGCCTTGCCACATTTCTCCACATACTATCACGCGGCCCAACTGAGAGTAGTGCCGGCTTTTTCACGGTGTGACCCCCCCTACAGGCCGGGCGAGGATAGAGGGACTGTGGCTTACACCGATCCACCTTAATGCACTACTGTGGTCCAACCCGGTACAGATAGCTAAGGGCACTCTGCTCTCTTCCACAAGGCTCACGTTAGAAATATGGAATAAGGTTAAGATCTCCAGAGGCCTGGCGACGGCTCGATCCCCATTGACTCCCTTCCTACTGAACCCAAGGCTTCAATCAGGGGTATCTAGGGAGTGGGTAGAGATGTGGCAATCCAGAGGTATGTTCCATCTTCGAGATCTACTGGACAGGGTCACAAATAGGATAATGCCATTTGAACACTCAAGGAGAAACACAACCTCCCCACCAGAGCTCTATATTCATATATGCAGATTAAACATTTTGCTCAGTCACTAACAAATAATTTGACCTTCCCCTTCCCGCACCCCATTTGAAACTCAGTGTTTGGCACCACACTCCTCCAGGGGCATGATTTCCTATCTCTATAGCATACTAAACGTGGACCCAACAGAGGGCGAGGTTAACCTACCCTATATGCGGTGTGGCAGTGTAAGCCAATGCCACGGTGGAGGATGGCGACCTTGGTACCCAGGACTCTCAGCCAAAGGGGCTGAGAGGGTCCAGAAGGTATAGCATGTTATAAGGAAGAACCTGGCTTTTCAGGTTATTCCAGGTTTTCCTATTTGCAGCTGGGATCTGGAGCTCTGGAGATTTCGTAGAGCTCTGGGTGGGATGAGATCTCCAGTCCTGGGGCCAGGTGTTGCCAATGTCCAGCCTGGGCTAATCAGGTGGCTGAGAGCAGCCTTATCAGGAAGCCAGCCCAGTGCTCAGAGAGTGTTGGAGTTGTGTGTGTGCAGGGAGCACACGGACACAGACCACCTCGGGTGCGTGCTGGACGCACACGGAACAGCCCGGGGTAACTGGGAGCGGTCAGGAAGGTCGGTGACCCTAGGACCTGCGGTACGGACTGCTGGGAGAGCAGAGCGAGTGCCCACGAGGGGAGAGGTCAGGAAGGTCGGTGATCCTAGGACCTGCGGTACAGACTGCTAAGAGAGCAGAGTGAGGGCTCACGAGGGGTGAGCAGCGTGAGTGTCTTGAAGCTGAGGAAAGCTACAGAGCCATAACAAGGACTGTCTTATGTTGCTGATGCAAGCTATTTTGTGTTTGCCCTTTAATAAACTGCGTTTTACTTGACTTACCTGGACTACAGTGGAGTGTCCTTGTTACAGCGGAAATGGGAAAGAGCCATAGAAACTACAGTCTCACCCCAGCAGTGGGAAGGAATATGGAGAGTGGCTGCAAAGTCTTCGATTTGCTCGATATATAGAGAAAATCAATATAAAATAATGTACCATTGGTACCACACTCCAGACTTTCTCCATACGCTCAATCCAAAGCTATCCCCAGACTGCTGGAGATGTGCTAGTACTAGAGGCACCCTATTCCACATATTCTGGACCTGCCCAGAGATACGGCCCCTATTGGAAAATGGTCAAACACGTCTTAGAACGACTAGTGGGTCAAACTCTCTCCTGTCACCCCATACATTACTTACTAGGATTGCCCTTCCCTGACCTCTCCAGAAATAACAAAAAATTGGTCCTTCATATTCTCACAGCAGCCCGCTGTCAAATTCCACTGCAGTGGAAACGGAAACGTCATCCTTCGAGATTTGATTTATTTGCCAGAATTAAGGATGTCCAAGTAATGGAATACTTAACGGCAAGGCTAAATAATACAATTAAAGGAGAACTATGAGGTGAGTGATTTTCACTCACCTCATAGTTCTAGCCGACCTGTGACAATGAGACTGTCACAGGTCGGCTCAGTAGATCGGGAGGTGAGCGAACATATAACGGCGTTCGCTCACCTCTCAAACCTGTCACGGCTCTCTGCCATGACAGGGGAGGGGCTGGATTCCCCTCCCCGCTCCGATCCACCAGCGCTGACTGGAACGGACGGGGGAGGGGGCGGGTATAGCTGGCTCTGCCTCTAGATAGGCAGAGCCAGCTCCATAGTTCTACTTTAAGGCTCATGATGAGGTGTGGAGAGCATGGAATGCATATGAGGAGAGCACCGACTGAGCAGTGGGGAGGGAGTGACTGGGAGGGGAGGGGAGGGGGGAGCGGAAGGAGACCGGCAGGGGGTAAGGGAGTAGGGAGTGCGGAGGGCAGTGGTTTAGGAGGAGTCCTGGTATATGTTGTTCACACATGAAACTAACCTGGAAGAAGTCTTTACACAATTTATTTTCTCTTTTCATTACTTTACTTTACTTTTAATATGTTATGTAGGTGTTAAATTAAGTGTGGATACATCACGTTAGAATGGTATCTGTTAGACATAGATCACCATAGACAGAGCAAGCCGGAACGAATAATACAATCTACAATTAAGAAAGGTCTGGCCTAATCATATGGGTTTAGTAGAAGGTAATGGGGGAAATCCCCATTATGTCCCATATAGAGAAATAACCCCCCGAAATACAATGTAACCTTCTATTTACTGTGTTTTCTGGTGACATATCAATCAATTGCGATGCCACGATTGATGTCATTAGTTTTGTATTTCAAATATGCAACTTTAATAAAAATTGTCAATTTAAAGGAGAACTATGAGGGGGAGGGGCTTTTCACTCACCTCATAGTTCTAGCCGACCTGTGACAATGAGACTGTCACAGGTCGGCTCAGTAGATCGGGAGGTGAGCGAAAAGATACCGGGTTCGCTCACCTCTCGATCCTGTCAAGGCTCTCTGCCATGACAGGGGAGGGGCTGGATTCCCCTCTCCGATCCGCCAGCGCTGACTGGCGGAACGGACGGGGGAGAGGGCGGATACAACTGGCTCTGCCTCTAGATAGGCAGAGCCTCTCCAGCAAGGAGAATAGTGAGTGACAGGAGAACTATGGGGAAAAGCCCTGACACCATAGTTCTCCTTTAAAAAAAAAAAGTTATATCAATTTACTACACACTGCATAATGCAAAACCTAAGAAACTCGTGATATCAATTACTGGGAACCAGGTGGATCTTTCATCTTTATCCATACTCCCCAATGTAGTTCTTGCTTTTACTACTGTTCCACCTGTGGTCTGTAGAAGGGGGGTGCGGGCTCTAGCTCCATTTATCAAGATAGGATCACGAGGGAGATGTGGCTACCTTTCTCAACCGAAGTGAATGCCCCAAACTAACCTGAATTAGCCTAGTCCTATAATAGCCCAGATTGATGCCGGGGTGATGTACCAACGGATACTTTAGGCATCGGCAAGATCTCGACATGTATAGAATTTGTTGTTGTTTTTGTTGTTGTTTATGCTTTTTCTGTACACTACAGATATTTCAATACCTTCGCAAGTATTAAGAGTACTTTACCTGTGACCTGTATACTATGACAAGATACCATGTAATGAGAATTCTCGCACTTCGGTGTTGTCATACTCTGTATTATAAATGCTCTGCATGGAAACCCAATAAAAATGTTTGAAAAAAAACAACAGCATAGCATATGGCATTACTGACTTACCATGCCTTGTTTGCACTGTGTCTCTGTGTAAAGGTGGACATCTTGGTAGAGGCAGGGCTTTACGTCCTCATGTCAGACCTCCCCCTCAATGACTGGTGATAGGATTACTGGTGAAGGAATAATGAAGAAGCATCGGGAGAGGTGGGGGAAGCACAGACCCACAGACAGAATGAAGCAGAATCAGTGGAATCCTTATGCCGCAGGTCCTCAGTTACAGCTTCCTCTCCAGCAAGGAGAATAGCGAGCGACATTACCAAATCTCACTTCAAATCTGTGAGAGGAGCAGTAGAGGAAGCCGTGCCTTAGATGATGCAATGCTGCAGATATACAGCTACACTATGAGTTGGTAGCAGTGGCGTAACAATAGCCATAGAGACCCAGGCGGCTGCTATGAGGCCCGGGCACAGGGGGGCCCGGCCAGGTTGCATGAAAGGGAAAAGAGAACTTCTTGAAAAGATCAATAGCAGCACCGCGAATGTCATTGTGGCTTTCTTACATGTGAATTTCGCACAACAGTTTGTAGACATATTCGCTTCACCCAATATGCAAAATAAGTTTTGGATCACATCTTCGTTCTTCCATCACGTCACACAGCGAAGGCGTCTGAAAATCAGGAAAACATTTAATGGAAGCTTGACATTTTCTTTTCGAGAAAGAGAAATCAAAGGTTTCAAGGAATACTTTTATAGCACCCTAGGTGCCATAAACCTGAGCCATCCACTGACTGCATATATCTGGGAACAAATGGCAGGTTGTACAGTTATCATGAGTAATACCACATCAATTCCTAGATGTACGGGGAATGAGACCATAAGTGAGAAATATTTAAGAATGATTAATTTTTTTACCCTCAGAAGTTCCTATGGAGTTTACACTGCCACCTATGCTCTGGCCCAATCTCTTCATGATATGATGACTTCTATTAATACCTCAGAGAGTTTACAGACTTATTTCAAACACTGGAAGGTGAGATGACCCTGGTGCCAGTATGGAAAAGAACCAAACCAAACCAAAAGAGAGGGCTGAAGGATGGAAGCCAGTGACAAGAATGGCAGAGGGGGGCGGGGGATGGAAGCCAGTGAAAAGAATGGCAGAGGGGGGTGCAGGAGGGAAGCCAGTGGAAGGATTGACAGAGGGGGTTGGAGAATGGAAGCCAATGGAGGGATTGGCAGAGAGGAGTTGCAGGCACTGAGAGGTTGGTTAGGTAGATGAGTCTAGCAGCATTGTTCAAGATAGACTGGAGGGGGGATAGCCTGTGTAGAGGTCGGCCAATGAGGAGGGAGCTGCAATAGTTGAGACGAGAGATAACAAGGGAGTGTATGAGTAGTTTTGTGGTTCATTGGTGAGGAAGGGGCATATTTTGGAGATGTTATAACTGATTATTTCCCCCTGCTGCTGGGGTGGCGTTCAGCGTACAGTGTGGGAGGGTCAGTTACCAGATTATGAGTGTGTATCTGAGTCTGACCAATCCCTGAGCAGGATGACTCAGAGGTAAAGGTGGAGAAGATGATAAATACTCGGGCACCTTACTAAGCACCTTTCCAGAACTCTATCTCCCCTGAGGCTTTTCCTTGGGAGGAAGCCTGTGACAAGATGTCTGGCCTGGGCCTCAGCATGTGGCAGGTGCTGGGGGATTAGAGGCCTAAGAAGATGCTGGAAAGAAGCCTGAAGGAGGCTTAGCTGGAGGAAGGATCTGCTCACTGAGGAGTGTTGCAGTTTAGCTGAGAAGAGCTGCTGTCTGGACCCTGTAAGAGACACTTCTCGTCCATGACTACTATAAAGAAGATTAGAAGCCAGTTGGTGCACTACTAGTACTGTGACTGCTCCCACAGAGACAAAGATTTATCCTGGCTACTTTTTGTCCAAGAATATATTTTTGGTCACTCTTATAGGACCTGTTGTTATTCGTGAAGATGGTGTCCTCTACTTTGCTGTTTTTGGATATCCCGCAACCCTAAACCCTCTCTCCTGAGTTTTATTACTGAGCAATTAATACTAAAAAATGGTCAGACGACTTGAACCTTCATTACAAGAAGTGTCAGTGTTGCTGAAGCTGGAAAAAGGGCCGGTAACTGATAATCAGGTATGGGGACCCAAAATTACCAGCGGCTCCTTCAGGGGGTCATTGCATTGTGTTATTATTATTATTATTATTATCTTAATCATTATATCACTACTGTAGTGGCAGCACTACTCTTGCTAATGCTATTGATGATGATGACTGACAACTATTTTGTTTTGCAATTCCCTTCAAAAACTGAAATATGTATTTAATGCAGACACCGTGGAGTCGTTGCTGTGATCCCTGCAGACTGGGCAATAAAAAAGTGGAAAGGGAAGGCGAGTCCTCGTGTTGCTATGACTGTGTCCAATGTGCACCGGGAGAAATATCCAACATAACAGGTGACCATTCATGATGAACACAAACTTTCTATGCACACATTGTGCTTTGTGGTATTAAGAATACAAATACTGCACCCCCTGGCTTCTGATTGACAGCCAACACAGCAGGGAAAAGCCAAGCTCAGCTGTAGCCGGAGGGTGTAGGGTTTGTGGTGACCTAATGATGGACCCTGCAACATCCACTTTTTTTTAGATTTCAGTTACCGAAACATTTCGGCAGAATATGGTACTATGGGCAAAATATTACCAAAACAGCAGAAAATGCAGTGCATCCCCGGCTTCTCTCCTGTGTTCCCTCCCATCCCCGCTCCCTCTGGGGACAATGGCAGGGGAGAGCAGCGGGGTGGACACAGGGCCAATCCTCATCATACCCTCCTGAAGAAGTGGCCATTTGAGAGCCACAAAACGCATTGAGACTATGTGACACGTACCTGGTTAGAGACTGAATGTGTGAGGAGTCCTACCTTGCACCTCGGGTCCCGAGGACTCTGGAGTTGGGGACAGAGTCTAAGCAGACAGCGAGTGGCACGGGTGCCAGAAGGGGCGTATTTGCCGCGAGGCAAACAAGGCGTTTGCCTTGGGCGGCACTCCCCAGGGGGGCAGCAAAAATGCCGCAGCCCGGCAGCCTCGGCTGCCTCATGAAGTAACAGGGGAATCGGAGACCAGGAGGAGGCGGGCAGGAGGATGCAGCAAGGGACGTGAGCCGGAGGCAGCGGGGGACGGTGAGCAGGAGGCAGCGGGGGACGGTGAGCAGGAGGCAGCAAGGGACGTCAGTAGAAGGGGACGGGTCCGGGACGGTGAGGAGGCGGCGGGTCCGGGACATGTCCCCGCAGCTTTGATCGGGCTACTTGGGAGGAGGAGGCGGCAAGAAGGGGGCGGAGGAAGTCGGTTCCCTTAATCGCCAGTCGGGACCGTGAAGAAAGGAAGTGAGGGAGGGAGGGGGAATCCGTAATGTGGGGCCGATCT
>NW_017309241.1:56009-64198 GCF_000935625.1 Nanorana parkeri | reverse complement strand
GGGGGCCTGTGGCTGTGCAGCAGGATGGGGGGCGATCTGTTTATGCAGGATGGGGGAGGGGGGATCTGTGGCTGTGGGGGGGTGGTCTGTCACGGAGGAGTCGGGGAAGAGGAGGAGGTGGGTCCGAGTCCCCGCAGGTTTGGTTGACCAGCTTAGGAGAAAGAGGGACTGGGGGCAGAGGAAGCCGGGTCCCCTAAGTGCTGGTCGGGCGTCAGAGAAGTCCCTGTTCTATCAAAGTTTGTGACTACCTTAGAATGTGTGACCTGTCACGTGGTCACACATTTTAACATAATCTCGCCCAGTTTTTTGGTGGTGGAATGTGTGACCACCCATAATGTCAAGCATTGGTGGAGTCTATGGTGGGCTCTGCGGGGTCTATGGTGGGCTCTGCATCCTAAGACCCTGCACAGCCCACCATTGACCTCGTAGAGCCCACCACAGATCTTGCAAAGCCCACCTGAGACCCCAGCTTTCCTGCTAAGCTAATAGCGGAATATGTCTAAAGCTGGATACAGCGTGTGTGCTGTATCCAGCGGCTGACAGGTTACACAAAAAGTCTTAAACAGGAAGGGGTAGGGCAAATTTAGTGGGGCGGGGCAAATTCAGTGGGGCGGGACAAATTTAGTGGGGGTGAGGGGCTGAGTTTCGGCAGCCCCAAACCAAAATACACCACTGGGTGCCAGTGGTGGTAACACCGTGCAAGCTGAGGTCCAGGTGCTGGTTGCAGAGCAGGGTAAGATCTTTAATCAAGGTCAAACGAGCCAAGGTCACACCAGTCGGCCAGGCATGGTTCAAAGGGATGAAGCAGAGGCAAAGGTCAGGGGCAGACAGCAAACAAGAATGCTCAAGAACAAATCCGGGTCAGAAGTCTGGTAATACAAGGCAAGGAATCACAGGGGAGATGTGACACATTGTGTCACTTCCTGTGCGTCGTTCCTTTTTTGCGGCCGTTCTGTGGCAGGCACACATGTGCGCAAATGCCCGTTTTCCAATGGTATGGAAAATGGGACTCCACGCATGCGCACTAACAGATGGCCTCTGACACTGTGATAGTCATGTGGGTTTTCCATAGAATAAAAGTCTAAGTTGAAGAAACACGATCATATTATTTCTTCCACCTGGGCGCCACTGCTGTTTCACACCTACACCCATTTATGGGTATTTTTGGCTCAGAGACAATCCAGCTGCTGGCACCCAGCGGGGAGGAGAGACACTGTCATGAGGCCTTGCAGGGCAGTTCAGGTAAAAGGAGAGCTCTCAGGAGGCCAAGTGGGGTGGTGCAAGGAGGAGAGTTTGGCACCAGTGACAGGCGGGAAGGGGTGGAGCAGTTAGGATGGAGAGCAGAATACAAACACTGAGCAAATAGGAATTAGTACTAGTGATTACTAGGTCCCCTGTTATAAATGAACAGGAAATTTCGGTTCCAGTCTAAAAAATGTATTTCGGTGCATCCCTAATGATGAGTGTAAGTGCTTGTGCACAAATTGGAATACAAAAAGAACAGACGGGCGCCCGACCTAGTGCAGATTATTTGTATTTTTAAGACATAAAAGTAAAATTGCAATGGTACTCACAATGGTAGGTCAAAAAACAGCTCGTAAAGATGATTTCACAGAAACAGCAGCTATAGGACTGCAATCTGTCTGTGTGCCACTGGAATGTGGCGTCGTTGACGCGTTTCCGGGGTCACGCCCCTTCCTCAATACATCTGTGATGCGTTTCCGGGGCCACGCCCCCTTCATCAGAACCTGGTTCTGAGGAAGGGGGCGTGACCCCGGAAACGCGTCAACGACGCCACATTCCAGTGGCACACAGACAGATTGCAGTCCTATAGCTGCTGTTTCTGTGAAATCATCTTTACGAGCTGTTTTTTGACCTACCATTGTGAGTACCATTGCAATTTTACTTTTATTTCTTAAAAATAAAAATAATCTGCACTAGGTCGGGCGCCCGTCTGTTCTTTTTGTATTCCAGTTTGTGCAGTCTCCCCTGTCTGAAGTGGGGCAGCACCCCTGGTGATTTTACACATGCAATACTCAACTGCCAGGATCCGTTCATAGCGCTTTGATTACACTATATATGCTTGGGCACAACTGTAAAGAGATACCTGGCTGGGAAATGTTCCTTTGTTGGATCCTGATTCATTATTGGGGAAAAGTTTGGGAGTTTAATATTACTTTAAGGAGCCGATATCACATTTTAGCCCGGTTCTTCTTTTTGAGTGAAATCTGTGAATGTATAAATAGCACTTGTCAGCACTCACTGCCATATTATACACATAATAAATATACAATATATCATAAATACATTATAATACATTAGACTTCTTTTCAGATTCCCAAACGTGTATAAAGTGCTCTCAGTTTGAGAAACCCAATCAAGAAATGAGTCGGTGTATTCCGAAGAACGTTGACTTCCTGTCCTACTCTGAAACTTTAGGGATCATTTTAACTTCAGTGTCTTTGCTCTTCTCCATGACAACAATGGCAATTTTTGGAATGTTTCGGAAGTGTCACGAGTCTCCAGTAGTGAAAGCCAACAATCGAAGTCTGAGCTACATCCTTCTCTTCTCTCTTCTGTTGTGTTTCCTCTGTCCTTTGCTGTTCATTGGCCGGCCATCACAGATAAGTTGTCTTCTGCGACAAGCAGCATTTGGAGGAACCTTTACTGTCTCCATCTCCTCCCTACTGGCTAAAACCTACAATAAACGAGGAAGAGGCAACATACAAATTAAATAAGAAATAAAGGGGGGGAAAAGAATGAATAAATAAAATCGGTAAAAGCGAAAAACCTGAAACCACCAAAATACAACATTTGTTCCCAAACAGAAATCAAATAAAAAGAATTTGTTCTGTGTCTGAAAACTTTGCTCTTCACTTGGCTGCCCAGCTAAAGTTTGATGTCCAAATCTCCAGTAATAATTATTTCGGTATACATTGTTTCAGCTTCTACGTTTTTATCAGTGTTATTTTTTTAATGTCATGTAAAGAAATCAGTAAAGACGTAGAAATCGCTGACTTTTTCATCACATTTGAACAGACAAACATTCGATTTCCATTTCAACAGCGCCCACAGACAAAGGTCATACAGAGTGTCTGAGAAATGATGATATACATGCGCCTCTCAAGTCAATGTAACTGAATGTTTAAGAAGTGAGAATGTTTTAGGTAAATGTCTTCATCATTATCGGGAAGGGAGAGAACACATACCGCCGCTCGCTCACTTCTCGATCCAGTGCCGGCAGAGAGCCGTGACAGGGGAGGGGCTGGATTCCCACCTCCCCCTGTCCGATCCTCCAGCGCTGACTGGGGGATCGGACGGGGGAGGGGGCGGGTACAGCTGGCGCTGCCTCTAGATAGGCAGAGCCAGCTGTCACTCACGCAGCTGGGCGGATCCAGGCATAATTGTCGGGATCCGTTCCGGCTTCGTCGTCTCAGTATACCGCGAGCTGTAGCTCCCTATATACTGAGCCTAGGGTGACGGGAGGATGCCAGTTTGTGTCCTCGCATTACCCTTAAGAGAACTATGGGGAAAAGCCCTGACCCCATAGTTCTCCTTTAATTCCAATAAGTAAAATTAAAAGATTTCATTCTTCCAAAATATCAGAAAAATATCAGCAAATATTGGCCAAATTTCATAATTTGGTGAATTGTAGTCACTAGGAAAGGAAACATGAAAGATTTTGGTGTGATGCCGGGATATAAATGACATAGTTACATAGTTAGTCAGGTTGGATAAAGACACAAGTCCATTGAGTTCCACCCACAGAGAACCCCGCCCGTTTACCTCTTATCTCTTTATATGGAGTCAGAGCAGACATGTGCGATTCGTTTCAGAAAAAATTGTTTTTCTGACAAATTTTCGTTATTCGGAGATTCGGATGTATCCAAATTTCCGAATAACAGAAATGACGAATGAAAACGAATCCGAATTTCTGAAAATTACATTTCGGAACGAAATTCGTTAGCGCTAGTCTATACGACTTTTCGTTTGTGGACAAATTTCCGTTGCAGTGACATTTAAAAAACAATAAAAATAAATTAATGTCACTTTGCTGCAACGAAACAAACAAAACGAAACAAACACGAGCCGGAAAACAATATTCGTAAAGACTACCGCTAACGAATTTCGTCCGAATCCCGAAACGAATTGACTTTCGGACCCGAATCCCGAAAAACGAAATAACGCAAAATCTGCATCAAAACGGAAAGAAACAAAATTAATTTTTCGTTGGTGCAAAGTGTCTAAGCCAGAGAGTCACAGATTTATTTTTAACTGTCCTGGAAGGGTTCTTGAGCCAAAATTTGGACCACTCATGAGCCACACGAGTTTGCTTTATTTTTTTACTGAAAGAAAGAAGAAACGGAGAAAAGGGAAAATAAAGAAATTAATTGGCAGTTTGCAAAGAGCAATCCAACACAAATTTAAAGAAACCTCAAAAAACACTAAATCAAAAACATTAAACTCCCCTAAATAGTAGACATGTGACCCCACAACAAATAGGTTCGGTTTAGTTTCAGAACGATTCAGATTGTTTTTGAACGATTGAACGATTGTTTTTCGGATGTGAAATTCAATTTGGTTCGTTATTCTGATTTTGGATCTCTCCGAAGTTTAATTTTAGGATCTGAATTGTTTCATTTCGGAAAGAAAGTCACATGATCTTGCCTGTAATGACGACCCCCAACAGCCCAGCAAAACCTGATCGGTCAGAGAACAGTCACATGTCTGATTTAGTTTTATTTTGAACAACATTTGGACGGATTCGAATTTTGTTAAACTGACATTCGGATTTGTTCATATTCGGAAATTCAGATGCCTCTGATTGTCCAAATGTACAAAATTTTGTACAAATATCCATCCGAATATATTTGGAAATATTAATCAGTGGCATGCGGTACCTCTTTCTCGGGGTGAGGCATTCCCCAGCCCCACCCTTGCAGGCAGGCTGAAGCCACACCCCCTCCCACCTCCTGTCGGGCAAAGCTTTGCCTCCCGCCGGACAAGGCCCCCCCACCCCCCAACCCGTCCCCAAACTAGTGTAAAAGAGGAGGTGAGGAGACAGGGAGGAGCCTCCCGTTCCCTCACTTGCTCCTCACTGCTGAGGCTCCGTGACAGGTTACACAGCGGGGAGGATTTCCCTGCTGTGTAACCTGTTAGATGCCGATCTGAATGGAGGAAAAGCTGTCAGCTTCAGACATGAACCCGACAGCTTTTCACCCCATAATCCTAGGTGAGGCTCCGCCCCACCTGCCTCCCTTGACCGCACGTCCCTGATATCCATGTCTACTAAATATCGCTCTCGCCAAAAAAGACCCTTTAAATAATAAAAGGTATAACTTTTCTTCCAGGTAAATTTTGTCCTTACACCGTAATAAGCTCAATTTCTCTGCAACCCCTTTGCTCGGCCCTCATTGATAGAATACAGGCCCCATCGATGTTTGTTCTTTCACATGCTCAGGTCTCTGGAAACTAGAAAACATAAATAATTCCACTTTGCAGGACTGAATGTTTGAAGCAACCAAAAGTTTAGCAGGACAATTCACATTCTAGACTGTTAGTAAATGATGTTCTTAGGGACAACAAATAAAATGAGATAATTAAAAACCAAAACAACATAAATCTCTTCTATGGATATTTATTAGACATGTGCACTGCCAAAAAATCTGTTTAGTTTAGTTTCGTTTTAAATTCGGATTTGTGTTATTTCGTTTTTCGGGATTCGGGTGTGAAAGTCAATTCGGATTCGGACGAAATTCGGTAGCGGTAGTTCGAACGTTCGTTTCGTTTTCGGTTCTTATTCGTTGTCACTTTGCTTCGTTCGTCCATTTACAGCAAAATGACATTTGAGGGGGAACATTTTTTTTTCTCCTTCTCTAATGTCACTTTGCTCCAACGAACAAAATGAATAAGAAACGAATAAGAGCCGAAAGCGAAACGAACGTTCGAACTAACGCTACCGAATTTCGGAAATGGATTATCAGTCCGGGAGATTTATTTTTACTGGATATCTAAAAATGGTTTAGATATTTTTAATACATTGACACACAACAAAAACAATCTCATATATTACCTTATATAGCTGCAGGAGGAGAACCTATGGCCATAGGCTGCCCACCTCTCAACACAACAAGGGAAAGGGCAGGGAGGAAGCGATGAAAAGGGGGAAATTCTACAGGTAGGGGGTAGGGCAGGCAGCAGTAAAAAGTTGATCATAGAATCCTATGCCATAGACCGCCAGTCCTTCCTCAAATTAGGACTGCCCCTGCCATCCCAAACAAAATGTAAGGCAGACATAAAAGTAGAAGTAGGGGTGTTGTTCAGACTCTCAGGAATCAGGGTCAGCAATTCATGAAGTACTGGTCATCTTGGATCAACCAGGGAACTAGCAGGAGGAGTTAGAAGAAGAAATTAGTATTGGCAGCACAGCCATCAGCCACAGCTAAAGCCCATCTCTGGGCAAAGCTTACCCACCCACACTTCCCATACACATACACACAGAGTCATTTAAAAAAAAATGACTTTCTATAGCACTTTTTTTCTTATTTAACTTCAATATCCATGTCCACTGACCGGTTGACTCTTCGAGGCCACATCACACTCAGGGTCAGGTTTGTTCCTAAGCCACATAGTTTGTGCTGCACGGTGTGGCATAGAGCAGGGTTGCTAAGTATCCTGGATCCTGTGGGGTCGTGCTTCAGGATCCAGGACACTGCAGGGTGGCTAGCAGGTGCCTTATGCTGGAACTCTCTGCATTTCAGCACTGGGATCTGATCAAGTGGGCATCATAGGGAGGCATTAAAAATCAGTGCCGTCCCTGGTGCACAGGGGTGCAGACCACCTGCTAGATGGGCATCCACCAGAGATTAAAGTCCCATTCTTTCCCCTTCTGGTGACCTATGAAATTGCCAGAGAGAAAGGCAAAATGGAAGCTTGAATTCAATTTCAAACAAGTTCCCTAAATAACAGGGAAGGTGGGTTTCAGTATCTGTACACACTGCCCCCCATCAACAGACCCCTAGCTAGCTGCACTGTCACCTGTGCAGAGAGCACTAGCCCCATTCATAGCTAGCTGAAGTGACCCCCTAGGCCTCTTGCACTGCCCCCCTGCGTCCTTCACAACCCCCCAGTCACCTGCATTTCCCCCCAGCCACCTGCAGTTCTTTCCTATCGATAGCCCCCTATCAATCTGTATTGCCCTCCAGCTCCATCCATAGCTTCTCAATCACCTGCTGTGCCACACAGCCCCCTTCCTAGCACCCCATCCACATGCAGTGCCCCTTGGACACCTTCAGTGGGTCACTGTAAGTGGCTGGGGGTGGAGGGCGGGGCAATGCTGGTGGCTCTGGGGCCTAGGGACCATGTACTTGGGTCACTGCAAGTCACTGGGAGGCCCTACATGTGACTGGGGAATTGTGGAGGGAAATTGCCATTTATACACATGATTACCCGATCTCTTGAAGTGCCACTAATGCACAGCTCCCCCAGCTACCTTTAGTGCCCCCTCAGCCCCCTCCACAACTCCCCATCCACACACAGGGCTCCCCAATGCCTCAAGCGTCCCTAATACATAATACCCCAGCCACCTGAAGTGCCCATCAGCCCTATCCACTGTTCTCCAGCCATCTGTAGTGCACCACAGATATACAGGTGAAACTCGAATAATTAGAATATCGTGCAAAAGTAATGGCAGTAATTGCTGCAAAAGGGGCCCAAACCAAGTACTGAGTACATATGCATGCTTGTACTTTTCAGAGGTCCGATATTGTTCTATGTACAATCCTTGTTTTATTGATTGCATGTAATAATCTACTTTTTTGAGGTTGTGGATTTGGGGTTCTTGGGGTTTTCATGAGCTGTAAGCCATAATCATCACATTGCTAAGAGCTGAGCGCGGAGTTGTGTACGGCCCTTTCACATCTCCCCATCGAGCTCTTAGCAACCTGGGATTTTCTGGCCACACACACACATGACCCAAGGCCTCAGGCTGCCTCAAGGTGACCCTCCAGCCACCTTCCTGCCCCTAAGTCCCATCCACATCCACCCAGCCACTTAAAGTGCTCCCTGGCACCATCCAGAGCTCCCCAGCCACCTGCAGTGCCCCTAACCCCTAACAGTGCCCCTAACCACAGCCCCCTAGCCACCTAAAGTGCCCCACAGCCACCTACAGTTCCTATGGACTTCCCCCC
>NW_017309241.1:47200-48636 GCF_000935625.1 Nanorana parkeri | reverse complement strand
TTTATTCAACCTCAAATACTATGTAACTATGTAACTTCAGGGACAAAATGTTCACTTGCCGCCTTATATAGCCCACCTACTTCCAGGTGCCATTGTAACCAGATAATCAATGTTTTTCATTTCAGCTCTCAGTGGTCAAAATGTTATGGCTGATCGGTGTATGTGCATATTTGTGTGACCTACTAGGAAACAAACTGTAGTAACCCCCCCCCCCTCCCGGAAGGAGCAGCCAGAATAGCCTAGGTCATCACTAGCTGTCTAGGGGTTTTGGTCTTCAGCTGCCCCCATTAGCATTTCATTGCCCTACTCTAGTGCCCACAAAGCTGATATCCACGCCAGAAGTATATTGCTGAAGAACTTTCATTAACATCTTCACAATCGGAGAGTGGGTATAGGGGTCCTAGACATCCAGGGTAGTAAAGACATAGACTCCAGACTCACCAGCGCCATTTTAGCATCTCAGGGTAGATTGTAGTAAAGTTGAATAGAAAATTGAATAGCAGATGAGCAGGGATGAGAACAGGTCCTCAACAGGAGAGACACCAGACTTGCTCCTGAGGTCCACTATGTTCCGGTCACCTCCAGTAGCCAATCAGCTTCCCTGGTTCCCCTCCTCCATACTTGAGGCCTAGGGAAACACACAAAGTCATCCGGGGAGGCTGGGAGAACTGGTAAATCTAAGAGAGAGCCAGGAGCCTGACAGCTGCCAGTGCAAGTACAGGACAGAACTACTGTAAGGACTAGTCTGAGGAGAAACAGACAACAGACCAGTGGGTCAAATCAGCCTGAAACTGAGAGTAGAGGCTGGTAGGGTGAACATGTGCTTGTTTTAAAGCAATGCATGGATGCTGTACTAATCAACCACTCCGAGGGTATCCGATGTGGTTGTGTGAACTTCCATTTAAATAAAAGTGGACTACCAAGCCGTTAAAATTGTAAATATTGCGAGTGGCCTGTATCCTTAAAGTGCTTCCCATATGTGCTAATATCCCCAGAATATCACATTGTATATGTGGAACCATCAAGGCTCCCCCCAGAATATAGTCAGTAAAACTCACAAATGATTATTGACTCATTTTATTCTATATCAACACACAATACACATTCACTATACAAGGATTACAAACACTTGAAAAACACTAAAGAAGCCCCTTTTCAAGTAAAAAAATAACTATCGGGTGTTATATATTAGGAAAGTCAGAACCCCAAGATAAGATATTGAAAAAAAAATGGGGAACCCTGGGATGAATCAGAAGAACTCCTCATATACAATAGTAAACATCATTTATATAGATCAGTAAGCCATGCCATGATGTCGTCGGTGTATGATGTGTACAATCTAAGGAAAATCGGTTCCACTATCCAACTATCATCCAAAACCAGAAGAAGCCATGCTGTCTTTGGATGATAGAGATGTTGAATAGTGGAACCTATTT
>NW_017309241.1:42236-43963 GCF_000935625.1 Nanorana parkeri | reverse complement strand
ACCTCGGCTTGTTCGCTGACTACGCTTCTGCCTGCTCCTTCCTATACTACTACCGTCTGCTTGTGCACCGAACCCGGCCTGTTATACCACCAATTTGCCTGCTGTTTCCGTTGCTGGACTCTGAGCCTGATCCCAGATTGTGACAGTCAAACATTCTGTGGGCTGCACCCTCCCAGGTCCTACCTCAGTGAGTATTCCCACCTGGCTCACCAACACCAAAGAACTGGCAACAGCAGAAGATGAGGAGAGTTACATTTGCTGCAGAGGTGGGAGGGGATGTGGTCTTAGAAAGTTTGCAGAGGTGTGCCGAGGGGTGGGGGGGGACATTAGTGGGCATATAAATATGAGGAAGAGTGAGAGGTGCTGTGATCTTTGATTGTAAATGTCCTGTGGGTTTCATTTGTGGAGCTCAATTGCTTGGTAGTGGCTGCTCTTCCACTTACAAGGGACCCCACAGAGCGCAGGAGCGGGCCCTGGAGAAGTCAATAGGAACATAAAATGGAGGCGCCACTAAACGAAGAGTCCAAATGATTTTTTATGCAGTTTTTACTAAGGTCCCCTCATTCTTCAGGTGTAGTTCAAAAGGGAAATCCATTGGGGAGTGTGAAAGTTACAATGATAGTGACCACAAATATAAGGGCATAAGCAGCTGTCATCATCTGAGAGGCTTATCATCCTTATTGATGACTGCAGCTTGTGTGTAGCAGTGAATATAACACTGTATACACTAACACGCTACTAGTACTGTACAAGTAGCACAAACTGTCTCTCTGTCACAAAGCTGTCAGTTGTCCCTCATGTTCCTCACTAACTCCATCACACACTGACAAACGGATGCTGGGAGAGTTGACTTTCATAGGAAGGGTTGGCGGCAGATTTTCAAAGCACCATTACTGGCTACAATTATTTACAGGTCCAGCAAAGCATCATGGGGCTTGACTTGGGCACCTGGGTGAACCTGCCCATAGATTTACTATTTGGGCAACCTTGGAATGATCAAAGTTAATTTTGAATCCACCTCAGCAGAGACTGCGAACCAGAGGACACAGCTGGAGGATGGAGGGCAAACTGGCCAAATCATTCATCCGATTGGTGAACTTCAAACATCTTGGGTTTGTATGACACAGTGACAGAACCCGGTAAAAGAAGAGGCCCTATACTTAGCTGTCTGGTAGCCCATGTGATGAAAAGTCCTCCCTTTTCTCCCTGGCCACTGATTTTGGACCATTTCAGTGGGTCGAATATCCACTCTCCTCTATGACCCTAACCCACTACCTGATTACATTCCATCTGTCCCTTATAGGTTGACCCATTACTTGGCTATATATAGAGAATTTAGTAAGCTGCTTTAATCTGTATGGTGGGGTATAATGAATTGTAATGAAAAATATTAATATCTCACTTGGTCTGTCCTAATTATGGTCCTGACTAAGAAATAACATAAAAAAATGAATGTGTGTATACAGTAATATTATGCATGGTTCTTTCCAGCCACTGGGTAGGCCCTTTACACATTTTCTAGTATATCCTTTGCTTCTTGCTAAATACGTTATGGTTGCAGAGCTCAGCAGCTCAAGCTAAGATTCACACAAAAGTGTCAGAGCAGTGACTCTTCCCTTTGAATGCCTTCATCCCCAGTGTTATAGAGGGACATTGTACATTTAAATGAGATGTTGAGATGAGATGTAGTGATTGGATGTGGGGAAGAAAGGTGAGGTCGGAGTCAA
>NW_017309241.1:23202-38615 GCF_000935625.1 Nanorana parkeri | reverse complement strand
GTTGGAGACTGAATGTGTGAGGAGGCCTCCCTTGCACCTCGGGTCCCGAGGACTCTGGAGTTGGGGACACAGTCCAAGCAGACAGCGAGTGGCAGGGGTGCCAGTGGTGGTGACACCGTGCAAGCTGGAGTCCAGGTGCTCGTTGCAGAGCAGGGTAAGATCTGTAATCAAGGTCAAATGAGCCAAGGCCACACCAGTCGGGTGTTTCAATGAAGCCAAAAACATCACCTTCAGCATATTGATATTTACCAGTGTGTGGGTGGCCTTTGTTCCCACCTACCTGAGCACAAAGGGGAAGAACACGGTGGCCATGGAGATATTTGCCATTTTGTCATCCAGTGCTGGGTTACTGTTCTGTATTTTCCTTCCTAAATGTTACATTCTCTGTCATAGACCCGAACAATTGCCATTAAGAATTGCATCTAAAATGGTCAATGACTAAAAACTCACCATAATGTTAGAAGAAAATAGTTCACCTTAAAGTGACACTAGACTCCGGAGTTATATCCTAAAAATACATTCAAGTGCCTTAAATCTGAACAACAATGTATCTTATTTGTGTATCACTCGGCTGTAGATGCTCCAATCATCTCTGAATTGGTGCTGACACTGTCCTTCCTTCTGGAGGGGGGCTACTTTTGTTCCCCATGGTCCCTGTGTGTGTTGTAAAGTAGTCACTACTCCAAGCTTGCTCCTGGGATGGACTACAATCTCATGTTTGGTTTACTCATTTGTATTGAGATTGTAGTCCATCCTGGGAGCGAGCTTGGAGTGGTGACTACTTTACAACACACACAGGGACCATGGGGAACAAAAGTAGCCCCCCTCCAGAAGGAAGTACAGTGTGAGCACCAATTCAGAGATGATTGGAGGATCTACAGCCAAGTGATACACAAATAAGATACATTGTTGTTCTTAGTCAAGGGACTTGAATGGATAATTAGGATATTACTCCGGGGGTTTAGTTTGATTTTAATAAAACATATGTAGTTTGTACCTGCATGTCATTTCTGAGCAGTTTTGAACTGTAGGAATCTCCCACAATATAACAGGAACATTCCCGCTATATTTCTGCATGAGGAATATGCAGGTAGCTGAATGTAGGATGTCATGCTGTTGGGTATTTGGTTTTCATGTCATAGAAATTAAAAGTTGGTTGTTTCTAAATACTAATTTTAATGGCTTCTCAATAGTTATATCCTTTCAACACTAAAATTGACATTTTATTAACTGCAAAGTTAAAGTTTTTTTCCTTTTTTTAAAGTTTTGGATAAAATACACCTTAGTGACAACTTTAAGCAAGAGAAAATATTTTCAAACAGAAGCCGACATTCCCCAACAAGGACACAAGGGATAGGAATCTGACCCTATGCCACACCACCCTACCGGTAATCTTAAACAAATGTGTAAATCAAGGAAATTAAGCAACAAATTCCAGAAATGACAGGTAATTCACCAGACCTTATGCAGGCTTATGTGCTACTACATCATACCGATGTTAAAGGGGTGGGCTGTCCCCTTAGGGTAAGCTCCAACATGTTTGGAAGCAGACAACACACTTGTCACATAGACTCACTAGTGATTATATAAGAGGACCCATAGGTGGCGGGCTTCAGTGGACATTTTTAAAACATGAGAGAAATGAGTGGCAGGGGTTACTTACTAAAAGCCACTTTGACCTAAAGAGAAAACCCCTGAACCTTGATGTAGGGCACCTACAGGACTGGTTAAGAATATGGAATGCAAAGGCAAAATTGGCATGAAAGATGAGACAGATGGAAGTTCCCTTATTTTGGTGTTAAGGTCTGCCCCTACGATATGTATGTAATTTGGGGGGTAGGGGTGCTGGCAGAGAATGATGATGGGGAGGTTGTGCTGATTTGGGGGAGTGGAGGTCGGACCGTGCTGTTGACGGCTTTGTCCAGCGTCCTGCCCAACTCACTGATGTCACTGGTTTCCAGGAGCTCGGTGGGACACCAGCCAGAGCATCCAGCTCAGCTCCTGGCAACCGGTGACGTCAGTGATCTGGGCAGGAAGCTGCACAGAGTGTCACAGGTTGCTTAGAGTTCTTAGCAACCTTGAATGCTGTGGCCACCCCCCACCACCCGGCTGCCCCCCAATGAAATGCCGCCTGAGGCAACCAACTCGGGCTATATTTGATAACACTTTTTTAGACTTGACATTATATATGGTCAGGCAAATTTTGCATTTTATCAGGACCAGATTTCCATCATCATGTTCCTAAGGCTTTTGGTTCCTTAGCAACGTGCCTCTGTCAGGATAAACGAAAAACAATGCAGCCACAAAGGATACCCATTGAAGAAGGACTGAAAGCGAAAGTTACCAGAAATGTGTCCCAGATGACCACCAGCAAGCAGATGGGGCCAAGTAGGTGTAGAACTTGGAAAAATATACTGTACATGTACTGTCGTAGCATTAACAGTCACTGGGTGAAAAGAACATGATCATCAGGTCACATTAATATTTTTAGCATGGAAAGTAATACACAACCATTCACCTCTCTGTAGTGTTCAAATATAGCGAGTGTATAATATATAAATCTACCCAAATATATATTTATGTTTATGTGTGTTGTGAAAATCCAGGCAACCTCAGTACTTTTCCAGAGAGTAGCGTTTAATCCAACAAAAGCAGATGAACAGGAACAGTCCAACAGAGTAATAATAAAATAAAGTAAAATAATGAAGATTCCCAGTGAGTACCCTTCTCTATACCATCTCTCTCTCCTTCTTTCTCTCTCCTCTTCTCTCTCAGTCCCAACCAATTTCAGTCTCTCCTTGATATACCCATTTTCCTCATTCACTAAAATGTGGAAGAAGCTGATTGGTTGACCAGAGAAAAACCTTTAATCTTGTTGTTACCAAACAGATTCTTGATTCCCATCTTCCCTGTAACAATTGCATCTCCCTTGAACTGCTTTCAGCTGTCCTTTGCCCTATTGTTTGACACCACTTGCGTTGTTTATATGTGATCACAAATACAAGGCTCTGCTGGTGCCACCAAGCATCTTATCAATCCCATTAACATATGCATCTCCCTTTTTGCATATTGTTTGTGGGGGAAGAGTTTGTTATTTAGTTACGCATACACCCGAAATATACCCCTAATATATCTACTTCAATCATAATTGACAACACTCTCTAAATCTTATCTAATACTTTGTCCCAGAACATGAAGATGTTTGAATATCTTCACAAATGCTTTTGTCACTTCATTATTCCTTAGGCTGTATATCAAAGGGTTTAATACCGGAGTTAGAACACCATATATAAGAGAGATATATTTCAGCTTGGAGAATAGATGTTTAGTTTGTCCCATGTACAAGGTGATAGTTGTCCCATAAAACATGGAGACCACAATCAGGTGAGAACCACACGTGGAAAAAGCTTTGGCTCTCCCATCATTTGACTGAATCTTTAATATGGATGAAACAATGAGAACGTAAGACACCACAATAAACACAAACGGTGCTAAGAGGATAAATAGACTTACAATGAATAGTCTTAGTGTGATGAAGTCAAGGTTCCCACACGCTATCTTAAGCAGAGCTAATATCTCACAGGCAAAATGATCCAGTCTGTTTTCAGTGCAGAAGATCAGAGGCTTCGAGATATTGGGGACAACCGATGTAAAGAACCCTCCTAACCATACAACGGCTGCAATGTTCTGACACATCTTCCAGTTCATAATGACGGTGTAATACAAAGGGAAGCATATAGCAATGTAACGGTCGTGCGCCATTGCTGCCAGCAGTAGGCTCTCTGTACTCCTCAGGAAGTGCCCGGCGTTCATTTGCACCATGCAGCCTAATATAGAAATTGTTCTTCTCTTATAAAGGACAACAAGTAATATTTGTGGGACAGAGATGGACGAGTAACACAAGTCTAGAATTGACAGATTGCAGAGAAAGAAGTACATCGTAGTGTGCAGTTTAGGACTGATAAAAACAGCAGAGATCAGAAGACTGTTTCCCAGAATGGTCATTATATAAATTAGAAATAAGACGATGAAAAATAATATACAAATCTGCATGTTCTGAGGAAAGCCAATCAGCATGAATTCTCCCACCAAGGTCTGGTTCCCGGGACACATATCACAGATCACATGACTTACTGCTAGCTAAATTGTATTTTCTTTTCCAATAGAATTTTACATATAAATGACACCGGACGTGTGTTCTTCAACTTCAAAAAACATCACTTGCTTTCAGATCACATGTGATACATTTAATTTTACAAGCAATAAACGATGAAGAGAAAACATACAGACGAAATAAGAAATCTAGGGGGGTAAAAAATAATGAATGAATAAATAAAATCTGTAAAGGCAAAAAACCTGAAACCACCAAAATAAAACATTTGTTCCCAAACAGAAATCAAATAAAAATAATTTGTTCTGTGTCTGAAAACTTTGCTCTTCACTTGGCTGCCCAGCTAAAGTTTGACGTCCAAATCTCCAGTAATGATTATTTCGGTATACATTGTTTCAGGTTTTATGTTATCAGTGTTATTTTTTTGTCATGTAAAGAAATGAAATAGTTGGCTTTTTTATCATATTTGAACAGCGCCCACTGACAAAGGTCATATAGAGTATTTGTGAAATGATGATATAAATGCATGTGAACATAACTGAATGTTTAGGAAGTGAGAATGGTTTAGGTAAATGTCTCCATCATTATTACAGTCGAAATTTTACCATGAGAATAGTTAATGGCAATAAGTAAAATTGAAAGTTTTCATTCTCCTAAAATTTCAGGAAAAAGTCGGCCATATTTTATAATTTTGGTGAAGTGTATTGGAGTCACTAGGAAAGGAAACATGAAAGAGATTTTGGTGTGATGCCGGTATTTAATAAATAGCAAACGATTGTGCGGAGCTAGCAGTGACAGCTAGCTCCGCCCAATAGTTTCCTATTGTCCGTCGACTCTGCTGCTGCTGTCAAAAAAAAAGAAAAAAAAACAAACTCTGCCGGGCGCTCTGGGAGCCCCCCGCTCCCGGCCGCCCAGGAAAGAAGCACCGCTGTGTCTTTTTTTTTTTTATTCTGACACGGAGCGATGTCAGAATAGACAAAAAAATAAATGTTCCCATTGAAAAGCATTGGGACGTTACTCTTGGCTATTTCAATTTGCAATAGCCAATAGTAAACTAGCATTGTACCCGCCCTCTGCTGATGGACCTGATGGGGAACTGCAGCAGAGGGCGGGTACAATGCTAATTTACTATTGGCTATTGCAATTTGAAATAGCCAATAGTAATGTCCCAATGCTTTTCAATGGGAAAATTAATTTTTTTCTTTCTATTCTGACATCGCTCTGTGTCAGAATAAAGAAAAAAAAGGACACAGCGGTCTTTCTCTCCTTGGCGGCCGGGAGCAGGAGACTCCCGGGGCGCCAGGGAGAGTTAGCTGTTTGGAGATCAGTGTCCCTGGTTAGCAGGTAACCAGGGACGCTGATCTCTCTGCTCCGCCCAGCTGTAAGATCACGGCTGGCTCCGCCCAGCTGTCAGAAGCAGGCCGGCTCCGGCTTTCAGCACGGCTCAGCCGAGCCGATGCAATTGCGTTCGACAATGATCGGGAGCTGTACGGGCTATTGTGAATAGCCCGTACAGCACCCCTTCGGTTCTACTGAACCGAAGGGGTCCTGGGGCCGAAGGATCGGCCGAAGCTACGGCCAGATTCTTCGGCAGTTTCGTGAATAGACCCCTTAGTCAGGTTGGATAAAGACACAAGTCCATCGAGTTCAATGTATAGAGAACGCCATCCGTTTACCTCTTATCTCTTTAAATGGAGTTAGAGAGTTACAGTTTTAACTATGCTGGAAGGGTTCTTGAGCCAAAATATGAACCCCTCATGAGCCGCATGATTTTACTTTATTTTTTACTGAAAGAAAGCAGACAAAGGAAAAAAAGAAACATAAAACATTAAATTGACAGACTGCAGAGAGCAATGAAATACACAGAAACATTTCGAAAAATAAATAAATAAAATAAAAATCGATTTCAAATTTTTTTTCTTTCCTTTTTTAGATTTCGGATCTGAAATTCAATCCGGTTCGTTATTCGAATTTGGGATCCATCCGAAGTTTCATTTCAGGAACGATCCGAGTTTGCATTTTAGAATGAAGTCACATGATTGTGCTTGCAATGCAACCCCCAAGAGTCCAAAAAACATTGATTGGCAAGAGAACAGTCACACGTCCAATTAAATGAAATTCAGATGGATCTGACTTTCATTGAACAGACATTTGGACTCATTCGCATTTGTTCAAATTTGGAAATTCGGATGCATCTGAATGTCCGAATTTGCTGAAATTCGTACGAATATCCATTCGGAACAAAAGGAAATTTACTAAATATTGCTTTCCCTAAAAAAGACCCTTTAAATAATAAAAGGCATAACTTTTTTCCAAGTAATTTTTGACCTTGCGCTCCTCAATAAGCTCAATTTCTCCAAAATCGCTCTGCTCAACCCTAATTGGTAAAATAGTGGTCCGATAAATGTGTCTTCTCACACATACTCAGATCTTTGGAGAATAGGAAAAAATAATTACACTTTGCAGAACTGAATGTTTTCTGAAAGTGTAAATTATAGTGTAGCGCTTATTAAAAACTCATATCGATATGTTACATAGTTACATAGTATCTGAGGTTAAGTAAAGACACAAGTCCATCAAGTTCAACCTATTGTGTGAGTGTGTGTGTGTGTGTGTGTGCATAAGAGTCCCTGTGTGGTCTAGTATTTAAGAGTTCCTATACCCCTGTATGTTATGGTCTCTGAGGAAGGTATCTAAATGATTTTTGAATGAATCAGTATTCTTTGCAGATACCACTGCTTGTGGCAAAGTTCCAATATGTATCCGCTCTATCTGATAAGAAGCCCCTATGCACTTTGTGGATAAATCTTTTCTCCACCAGTTTTAGGTGATGGCCTCTGGTCCTTGTTAGGGAATTTACAGTAAAAAGTTTAAAAAGTTTAGTGCTGGTTCCCGCGCATGGCCCACTCAAACGCACTCTACTTTATCCAAATGACCAACCTTTCTCTTCTTCCTCTTTTCTTTCTTGGACTTGTTTCTGCCTTCTCTATCCTAAAGTTAATTAATACATGGCTTGGGACAACTTCCATAGATGACTTCTACCCATATGTCATAAGGTGCACACTACTACCTTCTGTAATGTACACCATTAATATGCTGTCCTTAGCATCTTAGCCCTTATCGGCCATAAATGGCCCCATCTCTCCCTCCCCTTACCCTGTGTTTTATTCTTCGTTTTATGTGATGTTTGTACCTTTGAAAACTGTAACATTGAAAATTGCAAAATTGGTGCTGTAATTTTTAATGATGCCTAACTGTATCCGTGCAATTTTAATCTATAGAAAATTGAAAGTGAAAAAAGTTTAGTGCTGATGTTGCCATCACCACTGAACATTTTGTACATCAATCTGTAAAATATGTACCAAATAAAGTTCAAATATACCAGTGTAATAATCTCCTACGTAAATATTCACATTTGTGTGTCTACAGACAGTGCAGTGTTAGCTTGTGATAATAATCTTTCCCTATAAAGTGTCCAGTGCAATCTCTGCAATCCTTTCACTATACAGTAATACCTTGGTTTATAAGTAACTTGGTTTGAGAGTGTTTTGCAAGACAAGCAAACATTTCTGAAAAATTTTGCCTTGATATACAAGCAATGTCTTGCACTAAAAGCAAAATTCTGTAGAAAAGCACCACCCGCATAAGGCTGTAGCAGTGCGAGCGATTCATCTGTTTAACGACAATGCAATGTCACATTGAATAGATTCCTTGTTAAGGTTTCACGAAATGAAAAAGATTCCATTGAGTCAAGAGATAGCAGTGATTCTGTTAGTGAAAGTCGTCCTAAACAATAATCCTCCTCTCTCTTGTCCCCCTCACACCAGCCACGAAGGTACCGGTAATCGGTTTATATTACAGTACAGTATTGTAATCATTTTTATATGAATATTTTTGGGTTGTGGAACGAATCATCTGAATTTCCATTATTTCCTATGGGGAAATTCGCTTTGATATACAAGCGCTTTGGATTACAAGCATGCTGCCGGAACAAATTATGCTAGTAAACCAAGGTATTACTGTATACAAATCTCTCTCTTATCTTATTAAAGTGTCCAGTGCAATATGTGCACATTCTCCACCACAGCAAAAAAAACAATCCAAAATGTCTCTTAAATCTCCTTCACCCACCTTCCAATTAATCCACCTTTGTGTCTCCGGGTACCCTACCCAAAATTGGCATGACGCTTCCCTTTGTTATTGGGCCTTATCTAAACAGATTAGACTTAATGACCACAGCAATCGTCCGCTTTCCTGTACCCTTTTGCATAAAACTCAGGCCCAATAATTGTGTGTTCTTTCACATGTTCAGGTCTCTGGAAAACAGAAAAAACAGATAATTCCACTTTGCAGGTCTGAGCGTTTGAAGCAACCAAAAGTTTAGCAGGACAATTCACATTCTAGACTGTTAGTAAATGATTTTCTTAGGGACACAAATAAAATGAGATAACTCAAACCCAAAATAACACAAATCTCTTATATGGTAGAATCTTGTTAGCACTCCGGGAGGTTTATTTTTACTGCATATCTAAAAATGATTTATATATTTTGAATACATTGACACAAAAACATTAGTATATTACCTGGAGCTTGGGTAAGTCTTGTAGCTAATAAAATACAATCAAAGTTAAACAAAATAAAAGTAAAAAATAAAAAGGAATTGTAGTCTGGCAGCTTTTTGCATTGTTTCTGGTAGAAAATGTTTTTGTAGTCAAAAGAAAAAAAAATAAAGTAACTTTCAGATGTACACAGCACCTCACACCACTTTGATTGTATACATGTCCCTTCGTTATAGTCTCGGTATATATAAGCAGTTACTACCGAATGCAGAATAACATCTTAATGCCAGAGAGATTAATCATAAAATGAGATTTCTTACCATACACTTGGCAATTGTCTGCTACAAATTATCTCCCTTTTGTCATTAGAATGAATGGGACCCAGGATGCATCGGGCTCAATCCACAAAGCTTCAACACAAGAATAAAGGTCTTCATTATCAGCCGTGTGATTGTACTTTTTGGATCTCATTAGAAGCTGCCAAAAATAACTGTCACTTTTTTACAACATGTCCTATATCTGTTACCTGTATAAGAAGGGCCCCTTTAGGTTTCCTCTTTGAGGAAAGGAATAGTCCATGGCTGAGTCAAAGCTCCCCTGTAAGCAGGCTGTGTGTTTATTGTATGGCCCCAGGGCTTAAGCCCAGGCCTAGGGGATCTGTACCTCTTGCAGGATGTGTGACTGTTTTAAGGTCCCAGAGTTGAAGCCTGAGCCTAAAAGATCCATAACTCTTGCAGGCTGTGTGCCTGGAGGTCATGTGCCTGGAGTGATCCTATGCTAGAGTCAAAGATCTGGAAGGGAGTAACATATGAAGGAAGGACCTCCTATTGTGTGGTTGATGCAAAATAATGAAGGAATTCACTATAGTAAGAACAATGCACTGACTGGCTTTGGAAATTAGTTGTATGGCCCCAGGGCTAAAGTCCAGGCCTAGGGGATCTGTACCTCTTGCAGGATGTGTGACTGTTTTAAGGTCCCAGAGTTGAAGCCTGAGCCTAAAAGATCCATAACTCTTGCAGGCTGTGTGCCTGGAGGTCATGTGCCTGGAGTGATCCTATGCTAGAGTCAAAGATCTGGAAGGGAGTAACATATGAAGGAAGGACGTCCTATTGTGCGGCTGCTGCTCTCCAATGGTAGCTGTGTGCTACTGCATGCTGAGACTCACCAAGTGACTAGGGATGAGGTTTGGGTTCGCCTCTACTATTGGTTCACTATCTGTTCAACGTTCATGGACCCAGCAAAATAATGCAGGAATTCACCATAGTAAGCACAATGTACTGCCTGGCTTTGGAAATTAGGTTAGTTAGCATAGAAGGGTCAGTAGGAGAGCTTCTGGATAAGCCAGCTCAGCAGCCATATGTACTCTGGCTGTGGTGAAAAGCATAAGAAATGCTGCTGGTAAGGTAGATAGGGAGAGCTCAATGTAGAGCTAGGCACTGGTAGGTCTGTTAAAGTAGATGTAAACCCTTACTGAATATTATTTAAGCATCAAAATACTGTGCTTCTTGGAGAATTTGGAGGTGGGGGAGGAAATGTTTTCCGCCTTTTTTTTAATCCTTTTTTACATCTCTACAATTCCGATGTTCCTTTTTACATCCTATGGCTGTCCACATGCACTACAGTGATAACAGGCTGCATATGTTTTTTTCACAGAACATAACTAATTCAATCTATTCATCCCCTATACCCTACGGGTAAAGTCATCTGAAAAGACTACTTAAAAAATTAAGATTTTCCTAAAAATAAAAGAAAGAAAAGAAAAATAATACCTTGACCCCCAACTTCCAATGCTTCAGGAAGCCATGGGTGATACCAATGTGCCTTATTTCTGCCCCCCGGGATAACTGGGTGTTCAATTTCTCACAATAATATTCCCCTTCATTGGATTTTAGTGCTGTCCTGTAGGATTTTGAGCACCCTGCTGTCTCTGGTGACTTGACTCTGGAGGATGGAGGGCTTTTAGATAGAGCAGCAGTGTACTTTCAATAGCTGCCATTTTCATGGAAGGTTCAGTAGAATATGTCTAGGCAATGTGCACCAATCAAATTTCTAACAACATTCGTTAAGTCTCTGAACGTTCATACAAAAAAACTCATCAGAACATTCAATAATGCCATCATACAGAAATCCACCAGTGTATAGTCAGCTTAATGGCCTGCCTGTCATCTTTTAATAATTAGGGATAGGGATGCACTGATAACGATACCAGCATTGGTGCAGATACCAAATATATTTGGGCGAGTACTCGCCCAAATGCTCTCGATGCCTATCCCAATACCGGAACTTCCAGCATCAGGAAGCCGGGCGGTGAGTCATTACAATCTGTCCAGCTTCCTGATTGCCTGGGAAGTCAGCGCCATGCTTCCTCGTCACCTAGTAAAGTGGAGCTGGCTTCCCGGCCAATCAGGGATTCAGTCAGCGTGTAATGACTTGCCGCCCGGCTTCATGATTGGTCAGGGAGCTGGCCAATCAGGAAGCCTGGCGGTGAGTCATTACCTACCCCCGGCTTCCAGATTGGCCAGAAAGCCGCCTTTATGCTTCCTCGTCACCTGGCGACAAGGGAGCATGGAGGCGGCTTCCTGTCTAATTGGGAAGCCAGGTGGTGATTCATTACACGCCGCCCAGCTTCCTTGATGGGACTTCCCGTATCGGCGAGTACAGAAACAAAATATTGGTACTCGTACTCGATACAGAAAAAATGGTATTGGTGCATCCCTAATGAACTACTACTCTGGGGCAACTCAGGTCAGAATATTTCTACTGGGTTATATAGCGAAGGGGTTGCAGGGCAAAGAACTGAAACATGTCCGAGATGACCATCAGTAGGGTGGTTGCCTGACCTTTACTATGTTCAGTGGTAAGCGAGCACCATATATCACAGGGGTATTTCTACCGCTATTATGTATGACAGTCAATGGTTGCTAAGAAAGCAGCGGGGGTTGTCACTTTCATTGAGTGGGCAGCGTTTTTTTTCCTTTCAGTGGATGTTGTTCATCATGATTGACAAGGATCTACATCTACGCTGAACATGACTGACAATGAATATGCATTGTGGTTCATTTTTGCGGTTTTGCCTTTTTTTTAACCAATTCAGGACTGCCGTAAGTAAATAAATGGTGGCGTCCTGAAGTAGTTATACCAAGATCATGGATGCTGCAGGAGCTGTGATCTTGGTCCCATTTTAAACAGCTAGTGATGGCTATTATGTTCAAGCATTTAGGAGGCTGATTGTATGGTGCTGGGGAGTGTGCCCCGCTGCCAGCTATCCCGGGCTCTGCTGTCCCCTGTATGGGCCTGAGACTGGCACGGCAAGTCTGTGTACTTCAAAAGGAGGGAGTTCAGCACACTTTCACTGGCTGATCTCCCCTCCGATCCCTGAAAGTGGAAGTGACATGTATTAGATCTCTATTCCAGTTTCAGTGTATCATTGTTCCGGTTGCTGTAGCCGGAGAAGAAGCTGATGAAGCAGATCTCTACTTCATCAACTTTTTTGGGAATCTATAGGTGACATTAGGGGTCCAATAGAGCCCTGATGTCTCCATAAAGTGGAGTTGTCACATCCTCTTTGCTATATATAGGGGGCTTGTTGGCTCCCTGTGTGACAGCAATAACGTTAAGTGTTAAAAAAAAAAAAAGATTCAAAAATGAGTCACATAAAAAAAAACATTTTTTAATAACAGTCCCCAGATACACACAAATACAAAACGCAAACAGGGGTCGGGTGCGTTTACAAGCAAAAGCAACGATTGTGCTATACATGTTACATATCACTGGGAACTTCTGAGCGTGGGCAATAATTCCAGGGCCATTAATCACTGTGAACACTAAATTGGTGAGCTGTGGAAGCTTTGAAAGCGTTGTCTAAGGGAAATGTTGGGTATTGTAGTTCTTTACCATTTCACGGGCGCACACAATTTTAAGGCTTGACATATTTGGTATCTGTTTACCCGACGTGACCTCATCTTTTATATTACCCCAAAATTTGGTATTACAGGTGAAACTCGAATAATTAGAATATCGTGCAAAAGTAATTGCAGTAAGTGCTGCAAAAGGGGCCCAAACCAAGTACTGAGTACATATGCATGCTTGCACTTTTCAGAGGTCCGATATTGTTCTATGTACAATCCATGTTTTATTGATTGCATGTAATAATCTACTTTTTGAGGTTGTGGATTTGGGGTTCTTGGGGTTTTCATGAGCTGTAAGCCATAATCATCACAATGATGACAAATCACGGCTTGAACTATCTTGCTTTGCATGTAATGAGTCTCTCTCATATATTAGTTTCACCTTTTAAGTTGCATTAGTGAAATAAATGAACTTTGCACAATATTCTAATTATTCGAGTTTCACCTATATATCCTGTTTCTGTGCAATGAATTTAATTTTTGTGTATTGTAACCTGAAAATACTGATTTGATAAACATTTACGCAAATATTGTGCAACATAAAAAATTGCAACTAGTGTTTTTTCTTTTCTACAGGGCCTCTGCTTACAGAAAATGTATAATTGTTTGGGGGGTTTAAGTTGTTTGTTATCCAAAATTCAGATGTTATCACGCGTGTGCAATAATTGAAGGGTTATTAAACCCTCTGGTGTTTTCGCACACATATATATATATGAGGCTAGCAAGCTGTAGATATATGCAAAAAGTTTTTTTTAAATGCTTTAAAAGTGGTTTAAACTTACCTGTGTCTTCCCCGCGCGCCCCCGTCCGAAAATCTGAAAAATCACAGGCGGCCGCAAAGCATCTTGGGGCGGGCGCAGTTCAGATTTTTGGCCGGGAGACGAGGAGAGACACAAGGTAAGTTTATGGACGGCGTGCACCAGCATGCAGACACCGTGGTACAGGAAGTGCCAGCAAGCACAAAGGAGTCAGCGCTGGAGAGAAGGCTGAAAATGACAGGAAAGAAGAAGATCGGATTAAGAAACATCATTTAAGGTAAGTCCCTACACTAACATTGGGGGAGGGGGGAAAAAACGTAACCTTTAATGTCAATTTAAGAAATTGCTCCAGACAGCAATTCAGAAGTTACTTGTCAAGTGTCTGGGTGCCTTTATTTACGGTTTACTTTATTGTGAATAAGTAGGGGTACTATGTGTCCCTTACTCATGTATGTAGTGGGGGGCCGACGTCTGGGTGCTCCCCACCCTAGTGAAAGTGGGGCTTGTTCAAATAAACATAGAGACAAGGTGCTTAACCAATGGGATTTCCCCTGACAGGGCACCGCCCCCCCCCCATATTGAGTGCATGTGACCTGATATGGCTCAGGAAGTGAGGCCACATGCTTGTCCTCCATCCTTTCCTACCCTTCCATACTGCATGCTCAGAAATGCATCTGGTAATGAATTTTAATTGGGAATATATGTCAAATGTTGTTTTTTTTTTTTTTCATGGGTCCCCCTCAAAATCCATACCAGACCCTAAGGGTCTGTTTCGGAATTTGGGGACTGTCCATCTTTTTTGAGGGCTTCCCCTTTCAAAAAAAAGAATTTGCTATAGATGAAGGCATTGTCAGGCCTCTTTATTTATAGAAATAGAAAGAAGAAGCCGGGAGCTGTGTATACATAGGTTATATAGGTTGTATACATGTCCCGCTTCACAGGCAGATTCAGGGAATCCCCCCAAGCATTTATTTAACTCCTTCATGACTGAGCTTTTTTTTTAGTTTCTGTTCCTTGATGACTGAAGCACTTTTTACATGGTTGCTGTGTGATTCTTCCACGTCAGTCATATATTTTCTTACAAAGCGCAACCACACATATTATATATTGTTTTTTTAGAGGACAGATAGCGCTACATATTTATATCACATATGTGTACCTAACACCTCATTAGTAATGAATAAAATATAAAACAAAGAAATAAACGTAAAGAAAACACTTTTCCCCCCAGTTTTTATTATTATGTTTTTTTTAGAAAAATAGCACAGCTAAAAAAATGCATTAAAATAAATTAATTTATTTGTCCTTTATTTGGAAACACCTCACATTCCTAAGATTTAAGAATTTCTTTTGTACTTCTGGGCCTAAAAACAAAACATTTGATTTTTTTTCTCTAAAACATAATAGTGGTCGGGTTAGGTGGCCTACAATGTCAATGTAACTAAGTCTCAATAACTGCCCCACTTAGTGACAGCGGCATACTTTGAACAACACCGTCATGAGGGGGTTAAATAGAAAAATTAACCCCTTAGGGTGAAAAACAAAGCTGCAGCTCAGCTGCAGATTATCATTGTAAGGGGTTAATTTGTATAATAATTATAGGATAAAATATATTTATATTTTTTATTATATTAAGCAGGCACTATGACTGCTTGATAATTTGATTCTTTTTTTTACATTTACGGTTATTATTAGGCTGCTTAAAATTTAGGAGCGCGAACGGGGCAACAAGGAGGAGACTGGGTGCATCTTTGTCTACCGGCGGCCAATCGCTGTGTGATGCGTAAATGGAACGCAAATACTTCACTGACTATGCATGAAGTGGTAAGGGAGTTGACCGTGCTCTTGCATCGAGAAGGACTGGATGCAGAACTTCAACCCGACACGATATCCGAGGCATTCTATAATAGAGGGAAAGCTTTCAGAAGCACTACCCTCACTCCAACTGAAATGACTCAGATCATGACACCCTTTCACTATACAGAATGGTATGTCTATCACTTACATCGGGGAATCTTGAAATCGCATAGGTATGGGTTGTTTTCCGATAATGTTTCTAAATCAGCATACATCAAAA
>NW_017309241.1:8354-17468 GCF_000935625.1 Nanorana parkeri | reverse complement strand
GAGGGGGCATCAGCACACTTCCTGGGTTCCTTTTGGATATATTGTAACTGAACATAGCTTTAAATCTTTCTATTTACGGCTCTTGACTGTTACATAGACCGAGGTAACCCAGTGTGTTTTTCGTTTGTGTAATTTTGTATTACTTTGTATTAGTTTGTATTATTTTGATGAAAATCTAATAAAATATTTTTGAAATAAAACAAAGACAAAAACTTAGGAGCACCCAATAATAACCTTAGTGACTGAATCTGCAGCATATCAGATTCAGCTGTCACTAAAGACTTCTGATGTTCTTAGAACAATCACAAGTCTGATACAATGTTTTTTATTACAATGACAGGAATGTTTCATTTTGCTACAGGAAGCATATAAATATGTAGCAAAAAGAAACATTTGTATAATTTTACACATCAGGATCTGTACAGAGCTGTCAAAACAGTGATATAGCAGACTGTGAGATACTCAACTGCTGACAGCAATCAGGTGTCTGTAAAAGCTTAATTCTTTCATTGATGAAAGAATTAAGTTTTTACAAAAGCTTAATTCCTTATTAATGGATGCCTCAATACTGAGGCATCCATTAATGAATGGTAACCGCTGATTCTCAGCGGTTACCGGCTTTTAAAAGCTTCAAATAACTGATCACGTACAGTGTACCCGGTCAGTCATTTGGGCACTTCATGCTGGGGACGTACAGTCTACATCTCCAGTCATGAAGGGGTTAAAGAAGTTGTGCATTTCTTAGACATTATAACATTGCAGGGGGACCTGGATAAAATAGGGGAGGGGCAACTATGTGGCAGATGAGGTTTAATGTTGAAAAATGTAAAGAAATGCATTTTCATGCACCAGAGTGCACGTGGCCTGGCATGGCTCAGGAAGGGAGGTCACATGCTTGTTCTTCTTTTCCTACCCTTCCAGACTGCATGTTCAGAAATGCATTTGGTAATGAATTTTAAGGGGGAACTTATGTCAAATTCAGTTGTTTTTTCTTTGCATGTCCCCCACCCCCTCAAACTCCATACCAGACCCTGGTATGGAATTTGGGGGGACTGTATATATTTTTAAAGGGGTTTCCCCCTCAAAAAAAATCTGTTATATGAAGGCAATGTCAGGCCTCTTTGTTTATAAACAGAAAGAAGAAGCCGGGAGCTGCGTTTTGTCCTTTTTTTGTAAATGTCAGTTTTGCTGCAATAGGTCGTATACATGTCCCGCGTCACGGACAGGTTCAGGGAATCCCCCAGGCATTTATTTAAAGGAGTTGTGCATTTCAATGTTATCCTTTAAGCATTATTAAAAATCACAGACCTCAGCACAAAAAAATGTTTTGCTTTTGGTACATCATGTCCTGCCCATTCCCATCATCCCCCCAATGACCCTTGTTTGTCAATCCATTGCATATTAGCCTAGAAAAGGACAATTCATGATTTATAGGAGACAACTCAAACTTAAATATACCAAACAAAACCCAGGTACGTTTTTGCTCATTACTAACCACCAGGAAGCAGATGGAGCCAAGTAAATATACATGTATTGTACTGTCTTAGGCATTAATAGTTACTGGGTCACTTAGGCTGAAGAGAACATGTTCCTCAAGGTCAACCCATTATTTTTTTTATCTGTGCATGGAAAATAATGAATCCCACTTCACTTCTCATCTAATCGCTGGATTCTGCACATGTATTTTCTGGAAGTTACATTGCCCCAAAATATGAAAGCTTTTAAGTATTTTCAGAAATGCTTTTATCACTTCATTATTCCTTAGGCTGTATATCAAAGGGTTTATTACCGGAGTTAGAACACCATACAGTAGAAAGATATATTTCAGCTTGGAGGACAGCTGCTTAGTTTGTCCCATGTACATGGTGATAGTTGTTCCAAAAAACATGAAGACCACAATCAGGTGAGCAGCACACGTGGAAAAAGCTTTGGCTCTCCTTTCACCTGAATCTTTAATATGGATGAAACAATGAGAACGTAAGACACCACAATTACCAAAAATGGTGCTAAGAGGACAAATAGACTTACAATGAATAGTCTTAGTGTGATGAAGTCAAGGTTCCCACACGCTATCTTAAGCAGCGCTAATATCTCACAGGCAAAATTATCCAGTCTGTTTTCAGTACAGAAGACCAGAGGCGTCAAGATATTGGGGATCACCGATGTAAAGAACCCTCCTAACCACACAACGGCTGTAATGTTCTGACAAATCTTCCAGTTCATAATGACGGTATAATACAAAGGGAAACATACAGGTGAAATTCGAATAATTAGAATATCGTGCAAAAGTAATTGCAGTAAGTGCTGCAAAAGGGGCCCAAACCAAGTACTGAGTACATATGCATGCTCGTACTTTTCAGAGGTCCGATATTGTTCTATGTACAATCCTTGTTTTATTGATTGCATGTAATAATCTACTTTTTTGAGGTTGTGGATTTGGGGTTCTTGGGGGTTTCATGAGCTGTAAGCCATAATCATCACAATTATGACAAATCACGGCTTGAATTATCTTGCTTTGCATGTAATGAGTCTCTCTCATATATTAGTTTCACCTTTTAAGTTGCATTAGTGAAATAAATGAACTTTGCACGATATTCTAATTATTCGAGTTTCACCTATATAGCAATGTAACGGTCGTAGGCCATTGCTGCCAGCAGTAGGCTCTCTGTACTCCCCAGGAAGTGGCAAGTGTTCATCTGCACCATGCAGCCTAATATAGAAATATTTTTTTTCTCAGAAAGGACAACGAGTAATATTTGTGGAAAAGAGATGGACGAGTAACACAAGTCTATAACTGACAGATTGCAGAGAAAAAAGTACATCGAAGTGTGGAGTTCAGGACTGATAAAAACAGCGGAGATCAGAAGACTGTTTCCCAGAATGGTCATTATATAAATTAGAAATAAGACGATGAAAAATAATATACAAATCTGCATGTTCTGAGGAAAGCCAACCAGCATGAATTCTCTCACCAAGGTCTGGTTCCCGGGATCCATATCACAGAGTATCACACAATTAACTGTTAAGAAAATCAAGGATGAATGAATGAATCAATGAAAAGTCTGTGAAAGCAATAAAAGGTAAATCCACCAAAATACATTTGTCCCCAAGTAAAGCAAATCAAATAAAATTAATTTGTTATTTGTAATTTGTCCAAAAACTTTGCTCTTCATTCGGCTGCTCAGCTCGTCTTATGTCCAAATTTCTGTCAATAAACATTATGGGATAAATAGTTTCAGGTTCTACATTTTTCATTTATGTGTTTGTGTGATTATGATATAATAATATGTATGGAAATGTAAATGAATGTTTAAGAAGTTGAGATTACCTATAAAATGTTTTGGCCGCTTCTTCATCTTCGTTACAGTACGGGTGATACTAATGGAACTGTTAATAGGAGAAATTTATAGATTTCAACGTCCCAAAATTTCTTCATAAATCAAAAGTATCGGTAACGTTTCATCGCTGAAATGCATTGAGATGGAAAAATTAAAGAGGTTTTGCTGCAATGCACCCGCACACCAAGGTCCCATGCATCAATCCGTCCTGTCGTCACCTACACATGGCATCACAGGCAGGAAGCAACGTAACATGGTCCCTCCATCAGGCGAAAAGCAAAGTGACACAGCAAACAGTCACTGTCTGATGAAGGGACCATGTTAGGTTGCGAAACATTGCTTCATGACTGTGATGCCAAGTGTAGGTGACGACAATAAAAGGACGGATCGATGCATGGGACCTTGGTGTGCGGGTGATTACTTCTTTATACAGTACACTCTCTGTTATCTGGTATTCAACTAAGCAGAACTCTCATCTAACCAGAAACAAATCCTCACGTGTACTCACTGTTCTGCTGATCTGCGGCATGCTTTGTCCTGGAAACGATCGTGTGTGTATTTGTCTTTTGATTACTGCATTTCAATAGTAATGTGAAGTCAATAGAGAGTTTATGTTATGGTATTAGTTACACCTATTATTAAATTATCCCCTCATATATTAAAGACTCCGGTCATCTCATTGAATTACTGTCATCTTACAAATGGGACCCGTCCTACAGCTGGATGTCCCTAGACGTGACCTCTCTATATACATCCATTCCCCATTCTGTAGGTCTCAATGCCCTCCAACATTTTCTCACTACATCCTCCATCCACCACAGTCAAGCACAGTTCATTTTGAACTGCACTGAGTTTGCCCTGAAACACAATTATTTTTCCTTCTTGGGCAAGTTTTACTTGCAGACACAGGGTACTGCCATGGGGGCAAATTTTGCCCCCAGTTACGCCAACCTAACGATGGGACACTGGGAGGCCCGTCACATTTGGAGTAACAATCCCTTTGCCAACCGGTTAGTGTTCTACGGCAGATACATCGATGACATCGTGATCATTTGGGACGGTTCTACCGAGTGCGTGCCCGAGTTCCTAGCCCATTGTAACCAAAACCAGTTTGGTCTTTCGTTCACTTTTGAATCCAACAGGAGCAAACTGGTGTTTCTTGATCTTGAGTTGTCCTCCAATGGGCCTGACATTATTACCAACAGTTATGTCAAGCCCACTGGAGGGAACTCATACCTTCACTATAAGAGCTGCCACCACCCAAGGTGGAAGAATAACATACCCAAAAGTCAATTTTGTAGACTTAGGAGGAACTGTACCCAAACCAGAGATTATGTAACATCCAGTCAATTACTCCTCAACAAATTTAGAGAAAAAGATTACCCTGAGGAACTCATCATGGAGGCTTTTTCAGGCCAAACCAAAGTTGATCAGACCCCAGATATAACCCATCATCAAACCATCAATGATAATAAGAATATTCGCTTCATTACCACTTTCAACAACAGCTTCACTGCAATCCAAAAAACCATACAAAAACATTGGCATATCTTACAAAAAGATCCAAAATTGGGTCCACACCTACCGCCCAAGCCGTCAATCAACTTTAGAAAGTCCAGGTGTGTAAAAAACATGGTGGGCCCCAGTCGTTCCTTCCAAGGCCCAGAAATTCGCCCCAAACATTTTCTCTTTGATAACAGAACAGGAGTATTCCAGTGTAAAAAATCCAGATGTTTGACCTGCCAATTTATTAAGCACGGCCAATCCACTTTCCAAGACCATCTCCATAACTCACACACCATTAAACAGTTCATAACGTGCTCTCACGACCACGTGGTTTATGGCCTACAATGTCCTTGCGGTCTCTTATATGTGGGTTGCACGATAAGACCCTTAAGAGCCAGAATAGGTGACCATCGACGCCTAATAACAAAGGGCGACCTAGAACACAGTGTACCCCGTCACTTCACAATCAAACACAATAAGAGAATTGAGGACCTAAAAGTGTTCACCATCGAACACATCTCTAACTCATTATCCTCCTCGGAAAGGTTCCATCTCCTCTGTAAAAGAGAGACCTATTGGATATACAAGCTAAACACCTTGGTTCCAATAGGTCTAAATGAGGAAATTGAAATTAATACCATTTTATACATTTTATCTGATATATACACTAGGTACACCACCATTCAGATCCCCTCCATCTCTTATTATTGTTTTTAATCTCCTATCACCAGATCCCACTAGACAGGTGAGGTTCTTTTGAATTGCCCCTAGTGTTCATTGTTACACCAACATTGGATACTTTTATTCAACTGTTTATTTATTGATTTTTTATTTTTTATTTTTGATTCCATTATCCATTTTTTAAAATAATGTTAGACTTATAATAAATGATGAATTTTAGCTTTGACATCCGTTGTTATACTTGTTTTCACACCACAATACTAGATGCATTCCTTTTATACCCTTGAGCCACGCAAGTGCCATTTCCTAATGGAGTGGGCGGGTATTAACACACTCCTCCTCTCACAATTCTACCTATCAGGAAAGCTCTTGAGATCTCAACTCCGCCCAGCTGTCACTTTTAAACCCAAGTGTCTCTCCCGCAATCTCCACCGCTTTGGCCGATCACAGCTTGACAAAGAGGCTCCGCCTCGAAACGCGTAGCTACCGACCCAGTCCTCGATACTCCTTTGACCTTTTCATCACTTCCGCCGGCACCTGCCTCCCGAGCCACCGCACGTACCACTTCTCTGCCTCCCGAGCCTACTGACAGGAAGCCGACATCACACAGCGCTTCAGACACACAGTGCCCCTGACCACAGCGGCTCAGCCTGGCCAGCTGTGTCCGTGCAAGAGTCCGTCGTCCCTCCGTTCGCAGCGCCCGCTGACAGAGGCAGACCAATCACCAGAACACTGGACACTCCAAGGTTGTATCCACCTGGACACCCAACCGGACGTCTTCCCGCAGATCACTTCTGAAATGTGAGTCCTCCGGTACATTTCTATACAGTTGTAGCGCTCTCAATACACTCTTTATTCTGTTGTACCACAGGGCTCCTCTCTCTGTTCTAATAGAGCTCGCACACTGCACCCTCCACCCTTAGATTAAAACATACATCAGTTTGTACCTCTTGGCAGTGGGCTTGATTTTGTCATTTATATTTTGTTTCAAACACCTATTATTAATAGTTACTCTCAAGCAACCAAAATCTACATTTTATCCTGAACCTATCAATCCCTATGGATGCCGGATAACGTGGAGTTTACTGTACTTGGTTCTGTGCGGCGCCACCGCTTCTTACCCAGCACCCTTCCAGTATATTATACAGTGTGTGTTATATGACACCATATAGACCTGTGTTTGCTGTATGACACCATATAGACCTGTGTTTGCTGTATGACACCATATAGACCTGTGTTTGCTATATGACACCATATAGACCTGTGTTTGCTCTATAACATCATATAGACCTGTGTTTGCTGTATGGCACCGCATAGACCTGTGTTTGCTGTATGATACCATATAGACCCGTGTTTGCTGTATGACACCATATAGACCTGTGTTTGCTGTATGACACCATATAGACCTGTGTTTGCTGTATGACACCATATAGACCTGTGTTTGCTGTATGACACCATATAGACCTGTGTTTGCTATATGACACCATATAGACCTGTGTTTGCTATATGACACCATATAGACCTGTGTTTGCTATATGACACCATATAGACCTGTGTTTGCTATATGACACCATATAGACCCGTGTTTGCTGTGTGACACCATATAGACCTGTGTTTGCTGTATGACACCATATAGACCTGTGTTTGTTATATGACACCATATAGACCTGTGTTTGTTATATGACACCATATAGACCTGTTTATGCTATATGACATCATATAGACCTGTGTTTGCAATATGACACCATATAGACCTGTGTTTGCTATATGACACCATATAGACCTGTGTTTGCTGTATGACACCATATAGACCTGTGTTTGTTATATGACACCATATAGACCTGTGTTTGCTATATGACATCATATAGACCTGTATTTGCTATACATAGAAAAGGAAGTCCCTACTAAGGTACCTTTGACTTGTCTTTGATATATATATATATATTCATAGACGGTCTTATATTGTAATATTATTGCTGAAGACAACAGAATCTTGTTAGCACTCCGGGAGGTTTATTTTTACTGTTTTAAAAAAAAAAAGATTTAGATATTTTTAATATATTGACACGCAGAATTTCATATATTACCTGGAACGTCTGTAATTCTTTTAGCAAATCAAATACAAATAAACGTAAAATGAATTGCAGTCTGGCAGCTTTTTACATTGTTTCCGCAACTAGAAAAATCATTTTGTATCCGGTCAAAAGAAAAAAATCAAAATCAATTTCACAGGTACGCAGCACCTCACCCCACTCTCTGCCCCCTAGTTATAGTCTCGGTATATATAAGCAGTTACTACCGAATGCAGAATAACATCTTAATGCCAGAGAGATTAATCATAAAAATGAGATTTCTTACCATACACTTGGCAATTGTCTGCTACAAATTATCTCCCTTTTGTCATTAGAATGAATGGGACCCAGGATGCATCGGGCTCAATCCACAAAGCTTCAACACAAGAATAAAGGTCTTCATTATCAGCCGTGTGATTGTACTTTTTGGATATCATTAGAAGCTGCCAAAAATAACTGTCACTTTTTTACAACATGTCCTATATCTGTTACCTGTATAAGAAGGGCCCCTTTAGGTTTCCTCTTTGAGGAAAGGAATAGTCCATGGCTGAGTCAAAGCTCCCCTGTATGGCCCCATAGCTCAAGCCCAGGCCTAGAGGCTCTGTACCTCTTTCAGGATATGAGACTGTTGTAAGGCCCCAGAAATGAAGCCTGAGCCTAAAAGATCAGATGAAGGCTGTGTATTTATTGTATGGCCCCAGGGATTAAGCCCAGGCCTAGAGGGTCTGTACCTCTTGCAGGATGGGAGACTGTTATAAGGCCCCGGAGTTGAAGCCTGAGCCCAAAAGATCCATAACTCTTGCAGGCTGTGTGCCTGGAGGTCATGTGCCTGGAGTGATCCTATGCTAGAGTCAAAGATCAGATGAAGGAAGGGCCTCCTATTGTGTGGCTGCTGCTCTCCAATGGTAGCTGTGTGCTACTGCATGCTGAGACTCACCAAGTGACTAGGGATGAGATTTGGGTTCACCTTTACTATTGGTTCACATAAAATCCTGTCTGATGTTCATGGACCCAGCAACATAATGCAGGAATTCACAATAGTAAGCACAATGCACTGCCTGGCTTTGGAAATTAGGTCAGCTGGCTTTAAAGGGTCAGTAGGAGGGCTTTTGGATAAGCCAACCCAGCAGCCATATAAACAATGTGCTCTGGTTGTGGTGAAAAGCATACAAATTGCTGCTGGTAAAGTACATCAGGAGAGATTAGTGTAGGGTTTGAAGACACTGGTAGGTCTGTTAAAGTTGATGTAAACCCCTACTGGATATTTTTTAAGCATCAAAATACTCTGCTTCTTGGAGAATTTAGGGGTGGGGGGAAGAAATGTTTTTCCCCTTTTTCCCCCCCTTTGTTACATCTTTACACTTCCGATGTCCTGCAGCCTTTTTACATCCTATAACTGTCCGCATGCACTACAGTGATAACAGGCTGCATGTGTTTTTTTTTTTTTTTTTTTTCACAGAACATAACTAATTCACTCTACTGAAAGTCCCAAGTCCCCTGAGGCTCAAGTCATCTAA
>NW_017309241.1:6992-7358 GCF_000935625.1 Nanorana parkeri | reverse complement strand
GCATCATACATACCCCATGGAAAGCCTTACCACCAAAAATTAAGAGTAACATTCTATTGAGAGACACAGTGATCACATGGAGGGAGGTCAGGAAGCTGCTGGGAATCCCGGGGGTAGTGTTCCCCCTAATGCCACTCACATCATCACCGGCCTTCCCCGCAGGTAACTCCTCTAGGGTCTTTCTGCAATGGCAAGCCAAGGGCATTCACACGGTAAAAGACCTTCTGACTCCCAGGGCTCCTGCAAGGGTTTTGCTGACCTGCTGAGAACTCACACCATATCTCCTACGCATTTCCTTCAATACGCCCAAATACGACATTTCATAGCCAATAATCTTGCCCCACCAGGGGATAACAATCTGTGGAC
>NW_017309241.1:5568-6865 GCF_000935625.1 Nanorana parkeri | reverse complement strand
TAAAAAAAAAATACTTGCTAAAAAAAAAACAAAAACTATTTAAAAATGAAGCTTTTCCTAAAAAAAAAAAAAAGAGGAAAAAGGAAAAAAAAAACCTTAAACCCCCACCTTCCAATGCTTCAGAGAGGCATGGGTGATGTCAGCCATTTCTGCCACCCGGGATAATTGGGTGTTCAGAATCTCACAGGATTATTCCCCTTCATTGGATTTGAGTGCTTTCCTGTAGGATTGTGAGCACCTTGCTGTACCTGGTGACTTGATTCTGGGTGGTGGAGGGTTGTCGATAGAGCAGCAGAGTGCTTTCAGTTGTGGGACTCTTCCATGTTAATGAAATGTTCACTTTTAGGGGTAACAACAGTGGAATACGTCTGGGCAATGTGCACCAGCCAAATTTCTAACAACATTCGTTACGTCCCTGATGGCATTACTGAATGTTCTGATTTTTTTGTATGGACGTTCATGTGAAAATCCACCAGTGTATAGCCAGCTTAAGGCTTGTATAGCCAAAACAGATTAGTGGCTTGTTGCTGTGATGTACTGGATTTTGGCTTTTATTCAATAAAGGGATCATATCTGGTCTTCAATTATTTTATTTACTCTCATCCTGGGTGCACTGCAACCAGGCCCGGATTCCCCACAAGGACACCGAGGCCCAGCCTCGGGGCGGCAGCGTTGCCCTTGTGGGGAAGTTGCCCTCTCTACATTCAGTCCTGCTTTGCATCCAGGCCCGGATTCCCCACAAGGACACCGAGGCCCAGCCTCGGGGCGGCAGCGTTGCCCTTGTGGGGAAGTTGCCCTCTCTACATTCAGTCCTGCTTTGCACAACAGTGTGCAGCCTCCTCCCCTCCCCCCTGCACTTACCTCTCTCCTCTGGTTCCGTCCTCCGCCGCCGAGTCCGTCTTCTCACTGCAGTGAGCGGCAGGGATAAAAGTAACCCTGCCGCTCCGTGTAGATAGTGAGAGGGGAGAGCTGTGCTGTGCTGTGCTGTGCTGTGCTGTGACGTGCTCTTCCCCTCTCACCTGTCACAGGAGTTCCAGCACAGTGCTAGAACTCCTGTATTGGAGGTGACAGAGTCAATAAAGAGAACCTGTCACCTCCAATTGCTATCACCCAGGGGATTGTTTTCTTCTGTGTGATAGCAATAAAGTTAGTTGAAAAAATGTTTTAATTGCTAAATTAAAAAAATTGAATAAATAAAAATGTAAAAAAATAACATGAAATAATTAAATAAAAAAATAAAAAGGTGATTAAAAAGTAAAAAATAATAGGAAACAAATTATTAAAAAATAAGAAAATA
>NW_017309241.1:1279-2604 GCF_000935625.1 Nanorana parkeri | reverse complement strand
TTTTTTTTGTGTTCTCTGTTACATGATGTAATGTATTCTTACTTAACCATGCCCTACAGGACTTTTAGTCGCTGACACTGTTGTAACTCTGCGATTAAGCCCGCTTTGTAAGTTTATACTGTTGAAAAATCAATAAAAAATTACTTGCTAAAAAAAAAACAAAAACTATTTAAAAATGAAGCTTTTCCTAAAAAAAAAAAAAAGAGGAAAAAGGAAAAAAAAAACCTTAAACCCCCACCTTCCAATGCTTCAGAGAGGCATGGGTGATGTCAGCCATTTCTGCCACCCGGGATAATTGGGTGTTCAGAATCTCACAGGATTATTCCCCTTCATTGGATTTGAGTGCTTTCCTGTAGGATTGTGAGCACCTTGCTGTACCTGGTGACTTGATTCTGGGTGGTGGAGGGTTGTCGATAGAGCAGCAGAGTGCTTTCAGTTGTGGGACTCTTCCATGTTAATGAAATGTTCACTTTTAGGGGTAACAACAGTGGAATACGTCTGGGCAATGTGCACCAGCCAAATTTCTAACAACATTCGTTACGTCCCTGATGGCATTACTGAATGTTCTGATTTTTTTGTATGGACGTTCATGTGAAAATCCACCAGTGTATAGCCAGCTTAAGGCTTGTATAGCCAAAACAGATTAGTGGCTTGTTGCTGTGATGTACTGGATTTTGGCTTTTATTCAATAAAGGGATCATATCTGGTCTTCAATTATTTTATTTACTCTCATCCTGGGTGCACTGCAACCAGGCCCGGATTCCCCACAAGGACACCGAGGCCCAGCCTCGGGGCGGCAGCGTTGCCCTTGTGGGGAAGTTGCCCTCTCTACATTCAGTCCTGCTTTGCACAACAGTGTGCAGCCTCCTCCCCTCCCCCCTGCACTTACCTCTCTCCTCTGGTTCCGTCCTCCGCCGCCGAGTCCGTCTTCTCACTGCAGTGAGCGGCAGGGATAAAAGTAACCCTGCCGCTCCGTGTAGATAGTGAGAGGGGAGAGCTGTGCTGTGCTGTGCTGTGCTGTGCTGTGACGTGCTCTTCCCCTCTCACCTGTCACAGGAGTTCCAGCACAGTGCTAGAACTCCTGTATTGGAGGTGACAGAGTCAATAAAGAGAACCTGTCACCTCCAATTGCTATCACCCAGGGGATTGTTTTCTTCTGTGTGATAGCAATAAAGTTAGTTGAAAAAATGTTTTAATTGCTAAATTAAAAAAATTGAATAAATAAAAATGTAAAAAAATAACATGAAATAATTAAATAAAAAAATAAAAAGGTGATTAAAAAGTAAAAAATAATAGGAAACAAATTATTAAAAAATAAGAAAATA
>NW_017309241.1:0-1213 GCF_000935625.1 Nanorana parkeri | reverse complement strand
GGGGGGGTTGGCACAGCGCGGGGTGGGGGTATCATGGAACCTGGCCTTGGGGCGGCAGGGAGAGTAAATCCGGCCCTGACTGCAACTCTCTGCTGTATCTCCATATACACATAAGTGTGTGTAAATTCTATAAAGTCAATATAAATAAATGTATTAATGTTATCAGTAACATCTGCAGAGGGTATTTGGTAGTCCTCTGTGGTCCAGGTCAGATCACGGTCAGATTCTCACAAATCCCTCCGCTGTGCTGAAGAATCTCCCTGACATGACACGTGCAGCAAGGCAGGCCAGTCATGCTTATGCTTGATCAACATAACCCTTCTGCAGCAATGGTGTGATCAGATAATTCTACACGCCAGTTTGTGAAGTTATGGCAGGATTTAGAGGAGATGAAATGGGATGCACTAACAGCTCTTGCAGACAAGTGGCTACTCTGTGCCTGGAAGGAAGAAGAGGAAGGCTTTGGAGGCCACTTCACTACCTCCTGCATGTCCTCTTGCTGTAAAGCATAATCACTCTGAGATAGAAAATGCAGATATTCCCTTCTGCAGAACCTACTCACCCCCTGATACCTCCACATGTAGAACGTCTGCATCTCCCTTTAGGCCTGCCTGTCATTTTTTAATAATTAAGGGGATTGCTTAAATGTAATGACAGCTATGTCAATAGGGGGGTAAGAATATGTGGGGTATTGGTGCACAATCATTTACAACACAAGACATGCTGCAAGCAACAGGCAGAATTTCCTGCATCAGCAACAAGTGTACAGTGTCACCCTAAAATAAAAACCAGAGAAAAAAAGAAAAACAAACTAAAATATGCCTCTCAAAAAAAAAAGAAAAAGGGGGACAGGCAGCCTATGGCCGTAGGATTCCTCACCTAAACGTTGCTTGTGATTGTCCTTCTCCCTGGTCATAGAATGTCCCCCTTTCTCCATTCCTTGTGTTTTGAAAGGGTACACAGCCTATGGCTGAAGGTGTCTACCCTACAATTACCGATTTGGTGCAGCGACGCATGGGGGTTCTCAGCTGCTGGCTTTCACATTTTCTGCAGAAGACGTGTGTCCAAACCTCTGGTATTATCCTTAGTGGTGAGACAAGTTGTTTTACATGCTAGTTTGTGAGTGTGCCATGATACCTTTCTACTGTTTTACCCTACAATGATGCCTCTAGTGCCCTGAATATAATGATATAAATAAATAGTTAAAACAAAA